>NC_068359.1:95067491-95174991 GCF_020536995.1 Dreissena polymorpha | reverse complement strand
GGGTCGCTATGTGGCTTACTCGAGCATCGTCTCCGTCGATGGTGAGCGTGGAAGTTTATGCCTTAACCCATTTATGCCTAGTGGACTCTCCCATCCTAAATTGGATCAATTTATTTCCAAAATTAGGGATGTCTAGTATATTTATTTCTATATTTAGAATATTTCTTACAGAACTTCCTTTTAGCAAACAGCGCAGACCCAGATGAGACGCCGAATAATGCGGCGTCTCATCGGGGTCAACGCTGTTTGCCAAGGCATTTTTTTCTTGACGCTAGGCATAAATGGGTAAAGTAACTTGGTGTTTCGTTTGTATACGGGTTTCATATATTATACAGTTTAATTTGCACCACACCCAGCATCCTAAAGGACAGGCTGTATTCTTGTGCAATTGCCCATAGACTGTATGTGTGGTTTGGAAGATCTCATTAATTTCCGTCCTATACTTGCATTCGTTTTCACTATATAGTTACATAATGACACCTCGGTCGCGTAAAATAACATGCGAATTCACCACAGAAATCTTTATAAAAATATATTACCGATATTGTAGCTATTTCAAGCAGTGCTCACCCAGTCAGTAATGACTTTACGAAACAATATCGAAATATGATATCTTATCCAAGGTAATAATTGCTTTAAACTCACTGTGTGCATCATTGGCATTTAAGAGCTCTTGTTCTTAATGTTTAATGTCTCATTTTTCTAACTGATAGCAATACATTAATAAGTAGCGTTTGCAGCGCAAAACGATTTGTTATGTATGGATTGTTTTACCTTTTTAAAGTATGGGTAGCAAATAAACCACTTTCAAATAGTTTACATTAAAACGCAGTGACCATTATGCCTGTTGAAATGGTCGATTGTATTTTAAGTTAACCTTTCTAGAGGTCGGAGCTTATAATACTTGTTTCCATCACCCTTGTTAATTTCTCTATACGTGTTATTTTTTGCGGCCAATACTTGTGCAAACTTAAAACAGTTTAGGTTTTTAAAAAAGCCAAAAAGTGTGAACAAGACCAGTGCGTTTGTGGTCACCTTTTTAATACCAAATGAAACACAGCAATAATGTGAACAAAATGTTGGTAAACAAATACTGACATGCTATTGGACAAATGGTTCAGTGACGACAGTTTCGGAAACAACTTAAAATTATATTGCCAAAGGGGTTTTCTTGGAATTGAAGTTTGTAAACATATTTGACATTTGAGTAGTTTGAATTATAATTAAAATATACGTAATACTATTGTGCTTACTGTAAGTGTTCAAGTCCGCGTTTAGACATTGTATTATGTTATTGTTTTTCTTTTTTTTTCAATATGACAACCTTCATTATTCTGATTGTCTACTATGCCTAGGTCCCAAATAAAAAGTTTTCTGTTTCCACTTTCCAGACCCACTTTTTTGTGCCGACATACACTGTTTTCTTGTATTGTTAGGTGGCATTTTCCGATAATTAAATTAACAAAATAACTGAAAAACAAATGTTACAAAAGGAGTAAGAAGATGCCGCATTTCATTTCTTATTCTTTTACAGCGGGGAATAAAAAATATGATTAATTGTTTAGCCAAAATAGGTACCCTACTTGTTACTCTTATCGTTATGCAATGTTAGTAACGCCCACGTGTTATTATTCCGAAATATCGGGACCCATATTGTTTGTGGATTTACCGTTTAAATCATTACATGGACTCTTTAACTTAATTTCACTATCTGTTAATTTTAGGTTGCTATAGAAACCAGTCGCTCGGCAACCGCATAACTCGAAACATCGTAGACAACCACTTGGTCACGTGCCTCAAAGAATGTCAGAATAGCTCCTTCATAGGAATGCAGGTCAGTTGCAAAATGTGTGATGTATTTCGTCATAGCCATTATAAGCATATGCACCCGTTTTTTTCGTAAAAGAACGTGGAGATCGTACACGTGACTTTGAACCGTAAACACGGCATCATGACTGCGATGCGCTCTGCATACTTTTACTAACTTAGAAGTCAAAGATGGAGGTTAATTTTTATCATTTCCAACTAATTATGGTTGCTAATTGAATGATCATTGTTTGATATTTCATTGTTGGTTGTGTAGGCGATTCGAATATTTGTTTGCCGAAAAAGGTATTGCGCTAAGGGGATTGCATAATAAGTACCCAGAGGAAACTCACATACCAAACATACGTACATAAGAAAGTGGATGAGATCCTCTTGTGTCACTATGATCAGCAACTGTTCGAACTTAAACGCCTTAATTTTATTGAGTTAAAGACCCCCCGGTGTTATGGTAAAGTTAACATAATCCAGGTCATATCATTTTTTGTTAGGGTCAGCTCTGTTTCTGCCTGGATGCCGTACCGTCGACGGCAGGGGCGGCGGTTCCGGGAGGCAACTGCCGCACTACCTGTCCCGGGGAGCCGCCGAGCGCTACGGTGACCGTCATGTCCCAGTGCGGAAATCCAAACCCTCTAATCAACACTGTGTCCGTCTATCGGCGAGGTGAGGACAATTACGCTTAGAACAGTATTCTTTTATGTGGATCAGTCTCTATTTCAGTATTGTCCATATCCTTATTGTTTAAAAATCAATATTGTAAAAGACAAAGTTTTATCTGTTTTGGTAACGATTGAAAGCTTTTCAGATGTGTTGTCATTTTATGTGTTTGGCGTTAGAGTAACAGCGTCCTAACCACGCTGAGGCACGACGAGGCAGTTGTCATGGCTGAAAGTTACTGACCAATGATAAGTTGGTGAATACAATGCCTCATGCTAATGATGCTAATAATGTTATTGAGGGTTCACACAACCAACAAGGCAATATGAGTTGTGTTGAGGGCTAGTATTTGTTAAAACATGACCCAAATCACTCAATAAATGGTCTTTAAGGAAAAAACATATTTATTTTTCGGAGACAGTGGGATGACATGTCTCCAGTTCCCTTAGACTGTCTCGGCTTAAATTCGCCTCAGGGAAGTGTACATCACATTTAGTTGTAGAGTTGATAGTTATTACGGCATACAATATATATCACTTATACAGACAGAGCTTTTAAAGCAAGTTTTTCATTTTTGTTACTCTGGCAAACGATAAAACAAGCCATGTAAACCTGCAATTATATGCTACATATGATATATTATTATGATGTTATACATATATTTGATATTGTCTGCACGGTAAGAATCCCACGTCTTATTATGACTATTAATAATAAATATTCTTAAAACATTAATTTGTTGCTCCGTTTTCATTGATCACGTGGGTTGACCGATAAAACACGAACACATTGAACAGTGACTAATTCCTATGTTTTCAAAATCAGAAAGCCACGAAAAAGTCATTAAAAACCGATACTTCATGCCGACGACGAATATAGCATTTAACATTATCATTAAAGGGGCCTTTTGCACGTTTAGGAAAATTGACAAAATTAAAAAGAAATTGTTTCAGATTTGCACATTTTCGTTGTAGTTTATTATTATATTTGTGAAGAAACAGTAATACTGAACATTTACCATGCTCTAAAATATCGATTATATGCATCTTTTGACGATTACAAACCTGAAAATTATAAAGCGTTGCAACGCGAAACGATTGAATAATTAGGAGAGTTCTGTTGTTTTTGTAAAAAATCACTCATTGTATGAGAACGGATGCGCGAGTGGTATAAGCGTTAGACTTTTACTCCAGGAGTCAGTGGTTCGAGCCCAGTGGACGGTTCCTTTTTTCTTTCTTCAATAATATTCTCGTTTTTTACTGGAGCTTTTTTAGATCCGATGTTTATATTTATCAATATAAAGCATCTGATGTCGAACTTTAATACGTACCAAAATCTGTGTAAAGGTCCCTTTAATGTGTAATACACATATTCTCCCATTGCAGTTGATCCCAAAGAAATCCGACTGGATCGCAACCAGCCTAACCAGGGGGAATGTGTAGCCTTCAACTCAATGACGGTCAACTGGGTGACACGGGACTGTAATATACCTAGTCCTTTTGCTTGCCTCTCAAGTAAGTAACTTCGTAGGAAATAGTCGTAGGAATTTGAAAGAGTAATTGCGTTTAACGCATTATTATTACCGGGAGGCTTTTGTTCCACGTGAAACCATAGATTTGATGAAAGCCCATACACGTGATGCAATATGAGCATTGGACTGTTTTCTTTGCTATACATAGTTTTTTGTCAGAATTATTAATACAAAGAAACAGCGGAAAATCTGGCATGTTTTTGAACTTTTATGTTGTTGTTTTTTTGGTTTACCGTAATTGCGTACATGGTAGTCTGTCCTTTAGTTGCGTACAAAAATAAGACGGGTTATAAATTTAAATTCAATACTTTACATTATCGAGTATACTTTTATAAATGTTGGTTTTCTTCCTCATCAAATCCAAACCCACTCATGCTGTATATGCTACTTTAAACCATCAGCCTACACGAGCCTACATTCAAACGTCAAAACCTATCCATACTCCTATAAAATTCTTTTTTTTCACTGTTTTTATATAATTAACAAAACAAAATGGCTTTAGATAATTCCACCAATAATTTCTTCCGTTTTTGTTACAGCGCAGTGTCAAGGTCAGTTCCCGATGTGCGCCCTGGAGAGCAGCAATCCGAACACGTGGTTTGGCGCGCGCACATTGTGCGAGACATACGGTTACCTAGCGACGGTCAACTTGACGACTAGCGCCATCTTCAAAGACAACGTCGTGCTGAACGATCCCCATTTCTGGACCGGCATGTTCCGAAAGGAAGCAATCGTTTGGGACTATGGTAAGGGACATAGAACAAACTGTAATAATGGATAGTACCTTTTGCCTTTCGAATGTTCAATAGAATAGTATCTATAAAAGATGTAATATTTTTTAGCTTAACATAAATATTGTCTATTGGAAACAGAAACCGTGCTTTCAGTGTTTAAAAACATGAAACGACATTCGCAAAACATGGCAGAAATGAAATCAAATAATTGTTTTTATTAAGTACATTTGATTATATTATAGACGAGAATCCTCGTCATTTGGAACGCTCCGACAGATGTTTCGCCGTTGCTAGGAGACCAGATGGCGCGTGGGATTGGATGTTGGACTATTGTAAACGACCACTCAGATTCGCCTGCGTTCAGGGTAGGTTTCGTGAATCGATATTACACAAGTGTAACGCTATGCCTGCTAATACTTTCTTGAGGAAGGCATACTTAGGGGTGATATCTTACAAAGCAGGTATATACCAGATACATTTATTTTCTATAAATAAATATGTCAAACTCAGTAGCACGTCTTTTTGCAGTGGAATTTTATAAAAAGGTAGACACACTTACCCCATGTATATTTACGTCTTAACATAGTGTCATTATTATAAATAGAAAATAGTGCAGTTCTGTTTTATATTCAAATATGAATCAAACCTTTTATTAAATTGTCATTGTCTATCAACTATTTTATTTTTAACATGTTAAACATTTTTAAAGGTCCGCCGTGGTTTTGTTTTACTATCACTTTCCTTATTAGTATATTAATCGACTCGCAATTCAAACTTAGTTGATTTTGTAGAAATGCAAGTGTATGTTTTATAAAACTGCATTAAAACAATTTCGTTAAACTTGGGACGATCATGTGCGCACTGATTATCACTTAACTGTTCAACAATTTAATTTAAAAAAACTTATTTGACTTAAACTTTTTCCCCTTTAATCAGTAACCGCTGCGATTATTGCAGACACGAAAACAACAACAACAACACAGCCTCCAGCCACCACGGTAACCATGCCCCCTCGACCTACAGCGCCACCAGTGATCACAACAACAACTAGACCAACAACAACGCCGCGACTTCCGGTGACGCAAACAACAACCACCGAGGCACAGAAGACATGGCCAACCGTGGATCCTAATGCACTTCCGATCAATGTCAATGGCGGAAGATCAAGCATGGGCCTCGGTTTTCTTACATATATTTGTATGAACTTAGGCGTGATCCTCGGTACAGCGTTGTTCATCATTTAATACACATTTTTCGGGTGTTTGTACATAATGATATTTATGGTGCTTTATTCATTTACATGTGTTCATTGTTTGTTGCAGAAGCATATCGATGTTGAATGTGGTATTTTTTCATAATTAAGACTAAAAAGGGCCTTTTCACGTTTTGGTAAATTGACAAAATAGAAAAATGTTGTTTCAGATTCGCAAATTTTCGTTTAAGTTATGCTATTTGTGAGGAAATAGTAATACTGGACATTTACCATGCTCTAAAATAGCCATTATATGCATCTTTTTACGATTTTTAAACCTTAAAATTATAAAACGTTGCAACGCGAAACGAATAAATAATTTGGAGAGTTCTGTTGTTGTCGTTATATTTTGTGAAACTACGAGGATTGCTAATATTTAGTATAAATTACATCTGAAATTGTATCAGGAAGGATGGCCGAGTGTTCTAAGTGGTAGACTTTTTACTCCAGGACTCCAGGGGTCAGTGGTTCGAGCCCTGCTGAGGGTTATCTTTTTTATTTTTAAATTTTTATTCTTGATTTTTTACTGGAGCTTTTAAGATCCGATGTTTAAATTTATCAATATAAAGCATTTAATGAGAAACTTCAAAACATACCAAAATATGTGAAGAGGCCCCTTTAAAAGGAAAGAGTATTCATTTTTTACTCAAAAATATATATTTTTTTATAAATATAAACAGTTTACAATGCGACATTTTAAGCGTGCGTTAGAAAATAATTAGAAGTAGTAAAATCGTTATGCATTTAATGTATCAGGATTTCTTTTATAGAAAGGCGATGTATGTAGGCTTTAGTTCAAATCACAATAAAAGCATATAATAAATAGGAGAAAACATTTTGGAAATGTAAATATTGTTTCGCAAAAAAAATCATCAATATAACATTGGTAGAAGATATCTGCCTGAAAATTTGGAAAATGGAGGGTTTTGATAAATGTCAAAATTTAACTATATGACGATATGTGTATGTAATTATTAAACTGTTACACGATAGTAAATGATAACTCTCTTGATAGTGTAAAATCGAATACGATAATGTATCAAACTTTTTCATTTGTCAAACGCTCCATTTGCTGTCTTTTAAAATTGGATTTTTTTAAATGTATGAGTTCTTCAAAAGTTTAATAATGAAACGTCTTCACTACGGGCTTATACTGCCCATTGTCACTAAAGGTCAAATGTATATCAACATAAAAGAACACGCATCATGCAAAACAAACTTCATGTATAACATTTTGTAAAGTATTATTTAGGGAAAATATTGTGCATGCGTAAACTAATGCGTACAACAGCGATGCGTATATAAACGTTTGACTTTAGCCAATATACTTGACCCGTTAATGACATATTTAACATGCTCGTTGTGTATTGTCGTTCTATTTGTTATCAATATATTAATAAAATGAAAAAAAATCGTCGCCTTTCATCAAAACAATTAAAAGATAACAACTTTTAAACTATTGACACTGTCGGCTTCTACTAATTTCTCAGTAAGAAGAACTGTTATAATTTGTGATAATAACGTTAATTGAGTATTCCTCAATTGAAGTTTACACTAAATGTGATCAAATGAGTACATGTATTTTATTTGAATCTGTGATGCATAAACATAAAAAAGTGATGCCTATCTCAATTTGTTGAATATTAAGAGAGGAATTAGTCCACGCATGGCTTAACAATGCTTTTTATGGGATTGAACTATTTTTATGGTTTATGTTGAACTTCAGAAAGTGACATGATTTTTTTAAATCGACACGCAGCAAAACACCTCAAATCAAATCTAACAGTAGGTAAAATATCCATGCAGGAAAACGTAATATTACAGACACCGAGTTCATGATAATATATTTGTTTTGTATTGCACATGGGCTTATTGAAATTGGCATTGGTTCTTTTTTTTTTTAATAATAACAACTTAAAAAGCAGCAGGAGAGAATTCTTCTTACCGTCATACATCGGTTTTAAAGGATAGAGAGAGATGCATTACTTATGAATTATAAGAATGTATATATTATCAACAAAATCCGTTTTCTTAAGCATAGCATGATGTATCACCATGTTTTTATCTTCTGTCATCCTGCTTCGATGAATTCGCCGACAAAACCGTACCAACAGAAATTATTTCATTTAAAGTACGTTCGACGTATGAGTCTTGTTCTAAGAACACTGGGCATAATGCATGTGCGGACTGCACAGGCTAATCTGGGACGACACTATACGCGTTTAAGACATTTTTCGTTAAAATGAAGTCTCTTCTTAGAAAACATCCAATTAATGCGGAAAATATCGTCCCCAATTAGCCTGTGCGGACTACACAGGCTAATCTGGGACGACACTTAACGCACATGCATTATTCCCAGTTTTTTTTTCAGAACGCTACTCATAAATATACATGTATACAAATTATAGTCGTTGGCAGTGATGGGAAACATTATTAATTTTTTTGTTCTTTCGTTTGGTGTGTTGGCGGGTTTACTGGTAACACAAACATCCGATTGCATCACAAACAGGGTAAACAATCTAAGACCGGCCGTATTGTCACCCTTTGTTGTGTTAGTCTGGCGGGTATATTTGCTGTCCTTATGTGATGTCATGTTTTTGACCTTCTTCAAATCCGCCATCACACAAGAACGATATGGCCGGAATTACTCGGCATATTTAACAACAGTTCAATACAACATCTTTGACAACACGTCTGTCAACAAGGATGTGTCTTGGTGAGATAAGAAGTGATTATTTTCCTCGAAAGGTAGGGTGCATAACGCACCCCGTGGCCCAAGTTGTTGACAACATGCAATACAACCTTGACCACTTATCGGGGCCCAGTTCTTGCTCACGATAGCCACCTAAAAATTGTTTGCTTCTTATTTTGCCAATTGAGCGAATGGCGTCAGATTCATTTATTAAAAATCAAAGAACTAATATGACCCCATATTATTCGATACCATAGTTGATGTAACGTGTTCATGAGCACAATTAAAATAATATATACTTATTTCAACGTTCTGTATACATATTTTGTTAGATAACATCGCAGTATACAGTGCTTTTGTTGCATTATGTCGGACAGAAACGGTGAGTTTGTAACGATTTTATATGGCGCGTTTATCACGTGCATTCACTGTTCAAATTTCCGGAATTCTTCAGTATTATTTTCAAAACATGATATATTTTTCAAGTGGAATAACCCACTTTGTCTAAAACATAAGAACCAATGAACGTATAACTTTAAGATTCGCTAGCTGTTTTATACCTAGTTTTAATCGAAAATGGTTTACATTAAATGCTTGGCATTATCAACCGAAAAAACTTCAACAAAAACACAAGCGCATTGAAGTATTTTTTACAAAACGATCAACATCTTCGTTAATAATCTTTGTAACATAAAATAAACCAAATTCGTCCAATGACATGTTCAGCTAACAATTCCACATTCAATTCATTGAACAATTGTATTCTACTATAAACTAAATATGTTTCGTTGGAATTATGGTCATATTTACACATTATATTCTTAATATAACGGAATTATTGAAAATTAAAAATAACACGAACTAAGTTGTCTCTTGTACATTTAGCACATTTACAATCAACTTGAATTAAGGTATAATGTATGTTCGGTCAACAGAAACTATGCACGTGCCGAGTCGGAATAGCACACTGCTAGTGTTGTGTTGCTTTGATCAATAGAAGTTTCACGCTTCACGTTAGAATAACATATTGTAATCGTAGAGTACTTTCGGTCAATGGAAGCTTATAGCATATTGTAAGTGCTCAACTCTTATATTGTAAGGTATATACATCCAGTAACATTACACTAATATTGTAACAAAAACACATGTATTACACAATTAACTTATATACGTTTTTATATTAAATATTTTGCCACATTTAACTACGTCTGTATATTCAACAAGGAGCGTTTAACATACATGTATGTGGTATTGACGAATTAAAAACAAACATTTAAAATTCCAAAGTTATATGACGTTGTGTAACATTTACAAATAAAATGCGTAACTAATGCGCATTTTGCGTAAACTGAACATCAGTTATAAAGAAATTGTACTTAACACGATGGACCATTTACGGTTTAACAGGTTTACAATACATAGGAAGAAGTTCAGATTTTTGAAAATGGTTTGGGAATTTCAGATGAAACCAAGTTTTGTTACATTTACAAATAAAATGCGTAACTAGTTCACATTTTGCTTAAAATGAACATCAATTATAAAGTAATTGTACTTAAGGCGATGAACCATTTGCGTTTTAACAGGTTTACAATAAATAGGAAATAGTCCAGATTTTTGAAAAGTATACAATGGTTTGGGCATTTCAGATGAAACAAAGTTTTGTAACAGTTACAAATAAAATGCGTAACTAGTGCACATTTAACCTAACATGAACATCAATAATAAAGTAATTGTACTAAAACCGATGAACCATTAACGGTTTAACAGGTTTACAATACAAAGAAAATAGTCCAGATTTTTGTAAAGCATTTGGACATTTCAGATGAAACAAATGTATTTCGTATATATATATATAATGACTTACGCGACTGAGTAAGTGTAAGACGTATTTAACAATATTCAAAACCTACACAATTGAAATGATACCCATGTAGGCATTTATTGCCATACACAAATAAAGTTAGAAATAATTAAATACATTATGCATTTAATTGCATACAGGCATTAAAAAAAACTATATCTGTACGCTTATATAATTGTATAGAGAATCAGGAATCTGCTTTATATGAACATTATTTAAACCATCAGAACAATGTGTTAACATATTCGAAATGACGACGTTCGTATAATTTACATAAATGGATTACGTATATGGTAACATTTGAGCATTACAAAAACAAAGCATTATCATAAAGAGAACGCGGACATAAACACATGTATTCCTTCATGGACGTAAATACTTAAAAAAAAACAACAAAAAACATTTATGTGCGAAAAGACATTTTCACATGCAGCTATACCATTTTGTAGATGCGTGACTATACATTTTGAAATATGTTCATTTCATAAGAGTTGTATTCCTATTATAAACGTGAAATGCATGTGCAAAAACATTTTGAATAACGTATTTACATATAATGTACATATAAACACCATCTCTACATGTTTTTGATGGTTATTTTAAATTAACAACAACATGAAACAATCCGACCATACACACCTATATATACATTATATATACAGATATAATTTATTTTTGGGATTTCGCAAGTCATTAACATTTGCTAGAAACCATTTAAACTTCATAACAACAAAATTATATCGTCACAATATATCATTATCTTTTTATATTTATACTTTACAAACAGATCCGTAACGTTTGCAAGCGGACGAGAAGATGCAGTTTATGTGACAGCATGTCTGTGTGCTCTATTTCCGTCTTGATAAGAATGGTGATTTGAATTACTGATGCTAATGAGGCACAATCAGCGGTTCTCATGTCTAGAATCCCTACACTTGTGTACCGAAGTAATTCAAAAAGTTCCATATTGCCATTTACCACTTATATCTATATATTAGTCATATCAATTGAACATAATTCAGATCGCAGATCAGATACATGTATATGTGAGTAATCCATATCTGATTGTTCATCTGACTGCAAATTAACATCCCGCATCTCACACGTGACAGGATGATCTAATGAAGACAGCGTGATCAACAAGCCATACAAACACTCAGATGAGCATTCGACTTTTTGGAGATTAATACATTGTAATGAATCCGGCAGATTGAGTTCACATCGACCCATATAGGTCCACCATCAAAACAGCTTCGTTAGCCTATTCAGCGTGTGTAGAATTGCTGATGCTAATGAGGCACACTCAGCGGTTCTCAGGGATAGAATCCTTGTACTTGTTTCACGAAGTAATTCAAAAAGTCCAATATTGCCATTTACCACTAATGTCTTGATATTGGACATGCCACTTGAACATAATTTTGATCGCATGTCAGATATATGTATATGTGAATCATCTTCATTGGATATTTCTGTTGACTGAAAAACAACATCCCACATCATACACGTGACAGGATGATCTAATGAAGAGAGCTTGATCAACAAGCCATACAACCACTCAGATGAACATTCGACATTTTGGAGGCTGATACATTGTAATGAATTTGGTAGATAGAGTTCACATCGACCCATATAGGTTCCCCATAAATGTTAACTTATTGAGCGTGTGTAGAATTGCTGATGCTAATGAGGCACACTCAGCGGTTCTCAGGTCTTGAATACCTATACTTGTTTCCCGAAGTAATTCAAAAAGTTCCATATTGCCATGGTTTACTATTATCTCGATATTAAGCATGTCACATGACACTATTTAAGATCGCAAGTCAGATACATTTGTATTTTAATCATCTTCATTGGATTGTGCTATTGACTGCAAAACAACACCCCACATCTCAATCGTGACAGGATGATCTAGTGAAGACAGCGTGATCAACAAGCCATACAACCACTCAGATGAGCATTCGACATTTTGGAGATTAATACATTGTAATGAATCCGGCAGATTGAGTTCACATCGACCCATATAAGTCCCCCATAAAACAGCTTCGTTAGCTTATTCAACGTGTGTAGAATTGCTGATGCTAATGAGGATCACTCGGCGGATCTCAGGTCTAGAATACCTATACTTGTTTCACGAAGTATTTCAAAAAGTTCCATATTGCCATTTACCACTAATATCTTGATATTGGACATGTCTCTTGAACATAATTTAGATCGCAAGTCAGATACAGGTATATGTGACTCATCCAAATTGGATTGTTCTGTTGACTGCAAAACAACATCCCACATCTCACACGTGACAGGATGATCTAATAAAGACAGCGTGATCAACAAGCCATACAACCACTCAGATGAACATTCGACATTTTGCAGACTAATACATTGTAATGAATCCGACAGATTGAGTTCACATCGACCCATATAGGTTCCCCATAAATACAGTTTCGTTAGCTTATTGAGCGTGTGAAGAATTGTTGATGCTAATGAGGCACACTCAGCGGTTCAAAGGTCTAGAATCCTTGTTCTTGTTTCACGAAGTAATTCAAAAAGTTCCATATTGCAATTGTTTACTAATATCTCGATATTGGGCATGTCACATGACAATATTTTAGATCGCAAGTCAGATACATTTGTATTTGAATCATCTTCATTGGATTGTTCTATTGACTGCAAAACAACATCCCTAATGTCAATAGTGACAGGATGATCTAGTGAAGACAGCGTGATCAACAAGCCATACAACCACTCAGATGAACATTCGACTTTTTGGAGGCTAATACATTGTAATGAATCCGGCAGATTGAGTTCACATCGACCCATATAGGTTCCCCATAAATACAGTAACGTTAGCTTATTGAACGTGTGAAGAATTGTTGATGCTAATGAAGCACACTCAGCGGTTCTCAGGTTTAGAATCCTTGTACTTGTTTCACGAAGTAATTCAAAAAGTTCCATATTGCCATTTACCACTACTATCTCGATATTGGGCATGTCACATGCCAATATTTTAGATCGCAAGTAAGATACATTTGTATTTGAATCATCTTTATTGGATTGTTCTATTGACTGCAAAACAACATCCCACATCTCAATCGTGACAGGATGATCTAGTGAAGACAGCGTGATCAACAAGCCGTACAACCACTCTGATGAACATTCGACTATTTGGAGGCTAATACATTGTAATGAATCCGGCAGATTGAGTTCACATCGACCCATATAGGTTCCGCATAAATACAGTTTCGTTAGCTTATTGAGCGTGTGAAGAATTGTTGATGCTAATGAAGCACACTCAGCGGTTCTCAGGTCTAGAATCCTTGTACTTGTTTCACGAAGTAATTCAAAAAGTTCCATATTGCAAGTGTGTACTAATATCTTGATATTGGGCATGTCACATGACAATATTTTAGATCGCAAGTCAGATACATTTGTATTTGAATCATCTTTATTGGATTGTTCTATTGACTGCAAAACAACATCCCAAATGTCAATAGTGACAGGATGATCTAGTGAAGACAGCGTGATTAACAAGCCATACAACCACTCAGATGAACATTCGACTTTTTGGAGGCTAATACATTGTAATGAATCCGGCAGATTTAGTTCACATCGACCCATATAGGTTCCCCATAAATACAGTTTCGTTAGCTTATTGAGAGTGTGAAGAATTGTTGATGCTAATGAAGCACACTCAGCGGTTCTCAGGTCTAGAATCCTTGTACTTGTTTTACGAAGTAATTCAAAAAGTTCCATATTGCAATTGTTTACTAATATCTCGATATTGGGCATGTCACATGACAATATTTTAGATCGCAAGTCAGATACATTTGTATTTGAATCATCTTTATTGGATTGTTCTATTGACTGCAAAACAACATCCCTAATCTCAATAGTGACAGGATGATCTAGTGAAGACAGCGTGATCAACAAGCCATACAACCACTCAGATGAACATTCGACTTTTTGGAGGCTAATACATTGTAATGAATCCGGCAGATTGAGTTCACATCGACCCATATAGGTTCCCCATAAATACAGTAACGTTAGCTTATTGAACGTGTGAAGAATTGTTGATGCTAATGAAGCACACTCAGCGGTTCTCAGGTCTAGAATCCTTGTACTTGTTTCACGAAGTAATTCAAAAAGTTCCATATTGCAATTGTTTACTAATATCTCGATATTGGGCATGTCACATGACAATACTTTAGATCGCAAGTCAGATACATTTGTATTTGAATCATCTTTATTGGATTGTTCTATTGACTGCAAAACAACATCCCAAATGTCAATAGTGACAGGATGATCTAGTGAAGACAGCGTGATCAACAAGCCATACAACCACTCAGATGAACATTCGACTTTTTGGAGGCTAATACATTGTAATGAATCCGGCAGATTGAGTTCACATCGACCCATATAGGTTCCGCATAAATACAGTAACGTTAGCTTATTGAACGTGTGAAGAATTGTTGATGCTAATGAAGCACACTCAGCGGTTCTCAGGTTTAGAATCCTTGTACCTGTTTCACGAAGTAATTCAAAAAGTTCCATATTGCCATTTACCACTACTATCTCGATATTGGGCATGTCACATGCCAATATTTTAGATCGCAAGTAAGATACATTTGTATTTGAATCATCTTCATTGGATTGTTCTATTGACTGCAAAACAACATCCCACATCTCAATCGTGACAGGATGATCTAGTGAAGACAGCGTGATCAACAAGCCATACAACCACTCTGATGAACATTCGACATTTTGGAGATTAATACATTGTAATGAATCCGGCAGATTGAGTTCACATCGACCCATATAGGTTCCGCATATATACAGTTTCGTTAGCTTATTGAGCGTGTGAAGAATTGTTGATGCTAATGAAGCACACTCAGCGGTTCTCAGGTTTAGGATCCTTGTACTTGTTTCACGAAGTAATTCAAAAAGTTCCATATTGCAATTGTTTACTAATATCTTGATATTGGGCATGTCACATGACAATATTTTAGATCGCAAGTCAGATACATTTGTATTTGAATCATATTTATTGGATTGTTCTATTGACTGCAAAACAACATCCCACATCTCAATAATGACAGGATGATCAAGTGAAGACAGCGTGATCAACAAGCCATACAACCACTCTGATGAACATTCGACTATTTGGAGGCTAATACATTGTAATGAATCCGGCAGATTGAGTTCAAATCGACCCATATAGGTTCCCCATAAATACAGTTTCGTTAGCTTATTGAGAGTGTGAAGAATTGTTGATGCTAATGAAGCACACTCAGCGGTTCTCAGGTCTAGAATCCTTGTACTTGTTTCACGAAGTAATTCAAAAAGTTTCATATTGCAATTGTGTACTAATATCTTGATATTGGGCATGTCACATGACAATATTTTAGATCGCAAGTCAGATACATTTGTATTTGAATCATCTTCATTGTATTGTTCTATTGACAGAAAAACAACATCCCACATCTCAATCATGACAGGATGATCTAGTGAAGACAACGTGATCAACAAGCCATACAACCACTCAGATGAACATTCGACTTTCTGCAGACTAATACATTGTAATGAATCCGGCAGAATGAGTTCACATCGACCCATATAGGTTCCCCATAAATACAGTTCCGTTAGCTTATTGAGCGTGTGAAGAATTGTTGATGCTAATGATGTACACTCAGCGGTTCTCAGGTCTAGAATCCTTGTACTTGTTTCACGAAGTAATTCAAAAAGTTCCATATTGCAATTGTTTACTAATATCTCGATATTAGGCATGTCACATGACAATATTTTAGATCGCAAGTCAGATACATTTGTATTTGAATCATCTTTATTGGATTGTTCTATTGACTGCAAAACAACATCCCTAATGTCAATAGTGACAGGATGATCTAGTGAAGACAGCGTGATCAACAAGCCATACAACCACTCAGATGAACATTCGACTTTCTGCAGACTAATACGTTGTAATGAATCCGGCAGATTGAGTTCACATCGACCCATATAGGTTCCGCATAAATACAGTTTCGTTAGCTTATTGAGCGTGTGAAGAATTGTTGATGCTAATGAAGCACACTCAGCGGTTCTCAGGTCTAGAATCCTTGTACTTGTTTCACGAAGTAATTCAAAAAGTTCCATATTGCCATTGTTTACTAATATCTTGATATTGGGCAGGTCACATGACAATATTTTAGATCGCAAGTCAGATACATTTGTATTTGAATCATCTTTATTGGATTGTTCTATTGACTGCAAAACAACATCCCGCATCTCAATAGTGACAGGATGATCTAGTGAAGACAGCGTGATCAACAAGCCATACAACCACTCTGATGAACATTCGACTATTTGGAGGCTAATACATTGTAATGAATCCGGCAGATTGAGTTCACATCGACCCATATAGGTTCCGCATAAATACAGTTTCGTTAGCTTATTGAGCGTGTGAAGAATTGTTGATGCTAATGAAGCACACTCAGCGGTTCTCAGTTCTAGAATCCTTGTACTTGTTTCACGAAGTAATTCAAAAAGTTCCATATTGCCATTGTTTACTAATATCTCGATATTGGGCATGTCACATGACAATATTTTAGATCGCATGTCAGATACATTTGTATTTGAATCATCTTCATTGTATTGTTCTATTGACAGAAAAACAACATCCCACATCTCAATCATGACAGGATGATCTAGTGAAGACAACGTGATCAACAAGCCATACAACCACTCAGATGAACATTCGACTTTCTGCAGACTAATACATTGTAATGAATCCGGCAGATTGAGTTCACATCGACCCATATAGGTTCCCCATAAATACAGTTCCGTTAGCTTATTGAGCGTGTGAAGAATTGTTGATGCTAATGAGGTACACTCAGCGGTTCTCAGGTCTAGAATCTTTGTACTTGTTTCACGAAGTAATTCAAAAAGTTCCATATTGCAATTGTTTACTAATATCTTGATATTAGGCATGTCACATGACAATATTTTAGATCGCAAGTCAGATACATTTGTATTTGAATCATCTTTATTGGATTGTTCTATTGACTGCAAAACAACATCCCACATCTCAATAATGACAGGATGATCTAGTGAAGACAGCGTGATCAACAAGCCATACAACCACTCAGATGAACATTCGACTTTTTGGAGGCTAATACATTGTAATGAATCCGGCAGATTGAGTTCACATCGACCCATATAGGTTCCCCATAAATACAGTTTCGTTAGCTTATTGAGCGTGTGAAGAATTGTTGATGCTAATGAAGCACACTTAGCGGTTCTCAGGTCTAGAATCCTTGTACTTGTTTCACGAAGTAATTCAAAAAGTTCCATATTGCCATTGTTTACTAATATCTTGATATTGGGCATGTCACATGACAATATTTCTGATCGCAAGTCAGATACATTTGTATTTGAATCATCTTTATTGGATTGTTCTATTGACAGAAAAACAACATCCCTAATGTCAATAGTGACAGGATGATCTAGTGAAGACAGCGTGATCAACAAGCCATACAACCACTCAGATGAACATTCGACTTTCTGCAGACTAATACATTGTAATGAATCCGGCAGATTGAGTTCACATCGACCCATATAGGTTCCCCATAAATACAGTTCCGTTAGCTTATTGAGCGTGTGAAGAATTGTTGATGCTAATGAGGTACACTCAGCGGTTCTCAGGTCTAGAATCCTTGTACTTGTTTCACGAAATAATTCAAAAAGTTCCATATTGCAATTGTTTACTTATATCTTGATATTAGGCATGTCACATGACAATATTTTAGATCGCAAGTCAGATACATTTGTATTTGAATCATCTTTATTGGATTGTTCTATTGACTGCAAAACAACATCCCACATCTCAATAGTGACAGGATGATCTAGTGAAGACAGCGTGATCAATAAGCCATACAACCACTCTGATGTACATTCGACTATTTTGAGGCTAATACATTGTAATGAATCCGGCAGATTGAGTTCACATCGACCCATATAGGTTCCGCATAAATACAGTTTCGTTAGCTTATTGAGCGTGTGAAGAATTGTTGATGCTAATGAAGCACACTCAGCGGTTCTCAGGACTAGAATCCTTGTACTTGTTTCACGAAGTAATTCAAAAAGTTCCATATTGCCATTGTTTACTAATATCTTGATATTGGGCATGTCACATGACAATATTTTAGATCGCAAGTCAGATACATTTGTATTTGAATCATCTTTATTGGATTCTTCTATTGACTGCAAAACAACATCCCTAATGTCAATAGTGACAGGATGATCTAGTGAAGACAGCGTGATCAACAAGCCATACAACCACTCAGATGAACATTCGACTTTTTGGAGGCTAATACATTGTAATGAATCCGGCAGATTGAGTTCACATCGACCTATATAGGTTCCCCATAAATACAGTAACGTTAGCTTATTGAACGTGTGAAGAATTGTTGATGCTAATGAAGCACACTCAGCGGTTCTCAGGTCTAGAATCCTTGTACTTGTTTCACGAAGTAATTCAAAAAGTTCCATATTGCCATTTACCACTACTATCTCGATATTGGGCATGTCACATGCCAATATTTTAGATCGCAAGTAAGATACATTTGTATTTGAATCACCTTCATTGGATTGTTCTATTGACTGCAAAACAACATCCCACATCTCAATCGTGACAGGATGATCTAGTGAAGACAGCGTGATCAACAAGCCATACAACCACTCAGATGAACATTCGACTTTTTGGAGGCTAATACATTGTAATGAATCCGGCAGATTGAGTTCACATCGACCCATATAGGTTCCCCATAAATACAGTTTCGTTAGCTTATTGAGCGTGTGAAGAATTGTTGATGCTAATGAAGCACACTCAGCGGTTCTCAGGTTTAGGATCCTTGTACTTGTTTCACGAAGTAATTCAAAAAGTTCCATATTGCAATTGTTTACTAATATCTTGATATTGGGCATGTCACATGACAATATTTTAGATCGCAAGTAAGATACATTTGTATTTGAATCATATTTATTGGATTGTTCTATTGACTGCAAAACAACATCCCACATCTCAATAATGACAGGATGATCTCGTGAAGACAGCGTGATCAACAAGCCATACAACCACTCTGATGAACATTCGACTATTTGGAGGCTAATACATTGTAATGAATCCGGCAGATTGAGTTCAAATCGACCCATATAGGTTCCCCATAAATACAGTTTCGTTAGCTTATTGAGAGTGTGAAGAATTGTTGATGCTAATGAAGCACACTCAGCGGTTCTCAGGTCTAGAATCCTTGTACTTGTTTCACGAAGTAATTCAAAAAGTTCCATATTGCAATTGTGTACTGATATCTTGATATTGGGCATGTCACATGACAATATTTTAGATCGCAAGTCAGATACATTTGTATTTGAATCATCTTTATTGGATTGTTCTATTGACTGCAAAACAACAACCCAAATGTCAATAGTGACAGGATGATCTAGTGAAGACAGCGTGATTAACAAGCCATACAACCACTCAGATGAACATTCGACTTTTTGGAGGCTAATACATTGTAATGAATCCGGCAGATTTAGTTCACATCGACCCATATAGGTTCCCCATAAATACAGTTTCGTTAGCTTATTGAACGTGTGAAGAATTGTTGATGCTAATGAGACACACTCAGCGGTTCTCAGGTCTAGAATCCTTGTACTTGTTTCACGAAGTAATTCAAAAAGTTCCATATTGCAATTGTTTACTAATATCTCGATATTGGGCATGTCACATGACAATATTTTAGATCGCAAGTCAGATACATTTGTATTTGAATCATCTTTATTGGATTGTTCTATTGACTGCAAAACAACATCCCTAATGTCAATAGTGACAGGATGATCTAGTGAAGACAGCGTGATCAACAAGCCATACAACCACTCAGATGAACATTCGACTTTTTGGAGGCTTATACATTGTAATGAATCCGGCAGATTGAGTTCACATCGACCCATATAGGTTCCCCATAAATACAGTTTCGTTAGCTTATTGAGCGTGTGAAGAATTGTTGATGCTAATGAAGCACACTCAGCGGTTCTCAGGTCTAGAATCCTTGTACTTGTTTCACGAAGTAATTCAAAAAGTTCCATATTGCCATTGTTTACTAATATCTTGATATTGGGCAGGTCACATGCCAATATTTTAGATCGCAAGTCAGATACATTTGTATTTGAATCATCTTCATTGGATTGTTCTATTGACTGCAAAACAACACCCCACATCTTACACGTGACAGGATGATCTAGTGAAGACAGCGTGAGCAACAAGCCATACAACCACTCCGATGAACATTCGACTTTCAGCAGGCTAATACATTTGAGTGAAGCAGGTAGATTGAGATCGTGTTGATCCGTATGGGTCCCACTTAAATAAAGTTTTGTTAGATTGCTAAGCGTGTGAAGAATTTCTGATGCTAATGTGACATCATTTGACGTTCCCAGGCACAGTTTTTCGATAGTTATTCGACGCAATAACCCATATACGGTAATATTGCCATTTGTTAAATTTAGGATGATATTTTGTCCCTTGAACATAAGTCTGACTGAAATGGCTGTTGCGTATTACAATCGGTTACATTTACATCATCTAAAACACAATGAACATCGTGTTCAAATGATGATAATTGCGCTAGTAACCGTCGTGTAAACAGAGCAGTACACGTACACCGAAATAAAGAAATATATTGTATTGTGTAAGGTAGAAGAATGTCTTCTAAAATGATCGAGTCCTCTATTTTTAAAATCGTTAATTTAGACAATGATGGAAGTACACCGGACGATAATTCATCAATTTCCCCGGTAATGTGCATCTCCTGTATGCGCGTCTGATGTAATGCTTTATTCATTTCTGGAGTAACCGTCATCTTAATGCTCTGTAGACTATGTTTAGATTGTTTAAGTACTGTCAGTATTTCGCTTATTTGAAGAACATTACTTTCTAAAATAAGGGACTGAACATCTGACTTGTTGAACATTAAAAGTACTTTCAAAGCGCTCGATTCCGATTCATTTAGAGATGAAATAAATGAAAAGTGTCTACACTGTATGCACATGTCATTTTGACCGCTTGCTTGCGCCTCTTTGCAACCAGCTATGACCATGCGCTGGAACAATACTGAAAGTGCTACGCAACGTGCACGGTCATCCTTCAGATCATGCTTTGATTTAAAAACGTTTATGTTTAGGAAATTGAAAGTCTGAAATGTTTCTAAATGTTCCCGATCATAAAGTCCCATTATGTATAATCTACGTCCACAGCTGATGTCTTTGAGGAATTTGTCGTCGACTAGAAAGTTAATTAGTTTATTAGCTTTGTTACAGTCAAGTCCACACAGATAAAGTATTGTTTGACTCATTTCTAGCACACTACATTTCAATACGGTTTCGAAATGTGTTAAGAGGTCTTGCGTTGAATTTGCGATATGATAGGCAGCCATGAATTCCTGTACTGTCTCGTGTATAAATGAAAACTGTGCATCCCATGGTTCTATGTTGAAGCTGTATCTTTTCGTTAATACACCAGCATGAAGGCAAAATTTCAACTGATCTTCTGACATGTAGTTCAATAATTCCCGCTCGGTGAACACTAAGGATTTGTTTGATGTAAAGGTAACATTAAACGCAGCATTCGCAAGCGCATCAAAAATATCGATCTGCTGCTGAATAAAACGTGTATTGTATAAACACTGAAAACGATTCCCTTTTTGAAAATAGCCCATTTTCGCATTTGCATTCTTAAAGAGTATGTCTATTAGAATACAATTTATTTGACACAGTGAATCCGTAAAGACCTTATCGTTCATCCACAAATTGACTAACACAGTTAGTAGCCAGGGTGACGTAAGAAAATGCCTCAATTGACGTTCGTTTACGTAATTCATGAATTCAGTGTGTGTTTTTACATTACCAGTCGAAAGACTGTGTATAATGTGCTTTGCTAATTCTTCGGAATCAATTAGTCCTTCAATTTCTATTAAACTGTTAATTTCAGAATCTTTGATTCGCTCATCCGTCATTTTCCATGGCCGTGATGTAATTATAGATACGCACTTTATATAACAGTGTCCAAGTAAAGGTATAACGCATTTATTCAAACGATCAATCCATTCATTAAGCCCATCCATAGCGACGATGCATGTCTCTCGTTCTAGGATTTGTGGTAACAGATTTAGGGTCTCTTCGCGTTTATCACCATCATAAATACTGTCGATTATTTGTGTTTTGATCATCTCTATAACCTCACGCTTGTCCATTGCATCTCTTAGTGATATGTAAAAGAGAAACTTGAACTCCTTCAACGTATCGACATCACTAAATGTAGTCTTGTGTTCCTGATTGGGCGAAATTGCAACATCACACCAGTCAAGCGCCAGTTTAGTAAGAAATGTAGTCTTCCCAATACCGGGTTCTCCTTGAACAAATACACGGTTATTGAGTTTTTCGTCTTTATAAAATAAGGCTTTGTATTGATGAACCACGTTTTCCGTTTTCGTGCGAGATCCATCTTTCTCCATTGTAATGTGGGTTAATTTCGGTTGTACAAATACATCCCAGATTGGTTTGTCACGACCTTCTCTTAATGGTGAAACAGATACAGTATTTTTCGTCGTCATATAAAATTGTATTAACCGTCCGCGAAACTCTGAAACGATTAATGTTGATTTAAATTAATTTGTGATTCAATCCAAAAGGAAGATAATAATAATCATTTAGTACTCATAGCGTATGTTCATGAGTTGTTTAAATGTTTGTATGCGGGGAAGAGAGTTTTAAAACACTGTGTATAAAACCGCTTAACTATTTATTCAGGTTTTTTTATGCTTTTGTTATTGAGACAATAAACCGCGTAAAGTAATCTAACTTGTTTAAGCTGCAAAGACATCGATTGTGAAAGTTAGTATATTTAAACATATTAGACATATTATCAATCGTTTTAAAATCGATAAATTACTCATTTAAAAGCATTATTTCTTAACAATCTCCAGAGCGTCATGGTCAACTTTTTAGCATTGTTTAACGCATGTTTATTATCACTTCTTAGCGATTTATAACTCACGGTTATTGCAGTGAAATTACAGCGCCTTAAAACAGAACCACCGAAATTACCATGATTCAAGTGGTTAGATCGAGATTGCAAGGAGTTCAATTTGTACTCTAGCGGCGCGATCAAGCATCCGCATGTTTAATATACGACCAGATTTAAATCAAAACTAGTGCTGATATTTGTATGCCCCCGAAGGTTGGTATATAGTGATCGCACTGTCCGTCTGTCTGTCTGTCTGTCTGTCTGTCTGTCTGTCTGACTGTCTGTCCGTCTGTCACACTTTGCGTTTAGGTTTCGAAAAGTGCTCATAACTTCTATGTCTCTTCAGGTGTAACCTTCATATTTGGTATGCATGTGTATATGGACAAGGTCTTCCCATACGCACACACATTTTGACCCCTTTGACCTTGACCTTGAACTTAGGGTCCGCGTTTGTGTTACTTCAATCTGTGTCAAATAATATAAGCACGAAATGTTTCAATATAATTTCGGGTATGGAAAATACATTGGAATAATCTGAGTTTCCCTTACAGAAGAAAAGTAGTTGAGTTACAGGGAGAGTAATTAACCGTCGCAAATAAACCTCGGTGTAACTTTTAACAAAAAGCAAGTATGTATTTAGTGTTGAATGTGGGATAGAGAGTGCAACAAGTAAGTGTTGGCCTCAAACGTGTTTTAACTTGATAACGCATTCAACCCTTTGCCTTTGATGTTGTTATTTATTTAATGTACCTCGATAAGTTGATGCTTATAACAATAAGTATCAAATATGCTATTGTACGATTTCTATTAATTTTCCCGCGCTGTGAATGTGCTAATGTTTGTCAGCTTGGTAGTTCACAATTATTGTAGTGTGCACATATGTTATAACGATATTATATATATATATATATATCTTCCCCGCATATATATATATATATATATATATATATATTGTTTAATAAAACTTGTTCACAAACCTGTTACACCACGCTCGTATTCGTCTAGCTCATTTCCAATCGCTGCTTGATTTATGCGGTTGATGCTTTCCTGTGTCTTGTTTTCGATGCTTTGTTCGCCAGCCTGTGTCTTGTTTTCAATGCATTGTTCTCCAGCCTGTGTCTTGTTTTCAATGCTTTGCTCTCCAGCCTGTGTCTTGTTTTCAATGCTTTGTTCTCCAGCATGTGTCTTGTGTGCAATGCTCTGTTCCCCAGCCTGTGCTTTGTTTTCAATGCTTTGTTTTCCAGCCTGTGTCTTGTTTTCAATTATTTGTTCTCCAGTCTGTGTCTTGTTTTCAATGCTCTGTTCCCCAGCCTGTGTCTTGTTTTCAATGCGTTGTTCTCCAGCCTGTGATTTGTTTGTAATGCTTTGTTCTCCAGCCTGTGTCTTGTTTTCAATGCTTTGCTCTCCAGCCTGTGTCTTGTTTTCAATGCTTTTTTCTCCAGCCCGTGTCTTGTTTTCAATGCGTTGTTCTCCAGCCTGTGTCTTGTTTTCAAGGCGCTGTTCACCAGACTGTGCCTTTTTTTCAATTCGTTGTTCACTAGTTTGTGTTTTGTTTTCAAGGAGTTCTTTTGCAGCCTGTATTTTAGCTTCTAAGGTATTCAGTCCTTCTTTCAGGGTCCTTTCAGCCTCTTTGGAAAAACGTTCTCCGGCCTCTTTTGCATGTGTGAGGGTCTGATTTGCTTCTTTCAACATCTTGCCCAAATCAACAAGTGAAAGACGATCATTCTGCAACTACAAACATTATTTGTATTTGTAGATTATTATCGATACAGATTGTCATTATTATATTATCTGTGTCTGCATATTATACAACAGATCAAGTAGAGCAAATTTTGCAAGGCAGTAAAAAATATATAAAATTATCAAATTGACATTTGTTTAATTCATATATGCGTCTGTTTTTAATAAAGCCTTAATGGATTGTACTAATTATTTACTGTCATTTAAGAATGCGATTTCAATATCTCCTTTCAATAATGTGACTTCAGTATCTCCGGCCAAAAAGAGTGAATATTTCAAAGGTGCAAATATGAGTGATTAAGTTGATATGTGACGACAGTAGTGATATGCCCTGTATGTCCAGTTTATTGGTGCTAGTTCAATGCACGATTTTGATGTAATTTCCTAAAACAGTTTCTAGATTTTCATTCAAAAAGATTTCAAGCGAGATTTTCTAGTCACATAATCAAGCATAGGCGCAGTAGATAATAGCTATAGACCAATTTACATAAACTGAACGATATAATAATATTTTCAAATAAGACATTCCTCTGGTCTGTTATCAAATAATTATGTTTTCTGTCCACTTAAAGCGTTTGCTAATTGCATACCGTTCCTAACATGTTTCCGTATCAGGATGAATACAAATATCTATTATTACATGACACAGATTTACAATTCGCTCCAAAATATCATTGTACAATTATTTCTGTGGACTATTGCTTACATCATCCTTCACTAAAATACACTGTATACACCTTTATATAGAGACAAACAACACAAACACAATAATATTTACATCACTGAGTTTCCTGCGCGCTTCTGTCGCTGAGGTATCATGCAATAAGCGGACCGGATCAGCAAGTAGGGTGGTCAGTTTCAGAAAGAAGTACTGCAGATCAGCATCTGTAACCTTGCAGTCGGCAGTGTGGCGTACATCTCGGCCTATTTGTCGGACCTAGAGAGAGAAAGGATCGCTGTGACGTTAAAGACCAAGAGAAGCAGCATTGAGGTAAACCTACACACATATGGACTGTCAGCGTCAAAGTTATTACACGTGATATAAAAAATGCTTAAATATGCACAGACTATTTTAAATAAGACTTGCATATTTGATACAATGAGAAATAATTGCATGACACAAAACATATTATTATGATGATTCAGTTAACAAACTAAACTTTGAAAAAAATGATCACATATTCAGCCCATTAGACTGGTATATTTTAAGAATACCTTTTCTAGCGGGCATTGCTTATCAGGTGGAGGCGGTGATAGACATGCGGCGGAGAGGCATGTCTGGAAATGTGTGCAGCTCAACACAATGCTAACCACACCATTGAAGTCAGATTCTTGCACAGATGATACGCTGCTATATCCGTCCGGTGGGAGGTAGCATTTACCGATTTCCCACGGATCCGTTGCCCATAATTCAGCTTTAGTGTTTGCCCAACTAGGACCTTTAAATCTGTGTAACAATGTGATATTTTGTTTTACTTTATCACATGTTTGGCATGACTTTGGTTGTTGTGAATTGTGGAAAGGACAGTTATTTATTTTCCTCTTTTTACACACGTCCCGAGTTGGACACGGTATAAGGTTTTGAATAAAGCATTGTCCACAACTTCTTCCAACTATTGTTTGGACGTTTAATAATTCAGTCACAACAAAGTCAGTCAATCCATCCTTTGTCAAATTGAGGGCAATGCACGCTTTGAACCAGTTATTGGTCTGCTTATCGGTGAAGATGTTGGTTTCGGCAGCCATTCCCAGGAGACTAAATGTCCCATTCAGTAGAGAGTTAGTTTGTGGACAACCAATGAGTAGATGGTATTATGGCACGTCGTAAATGTTCTTGTCTGTTAGCATCCTCTGATCATGTTATCTTGGTTGCTTTATTTGTCCTATAATTAAATAAGCATATTTTACAAAACTTAGATCGTCTTCGTACATGCGAGTAAAATGTTTAAAAAAATCCGAGATCGGCTAATTGTGCAAATACATCCCTAGTCGTATATGTTGCAAACATACATTTAAGCCAGTTTTGTGTCTCTTTCTTCGCAAGTCTTTCTTCCATTGTCACTATAAATGTAAACACCAGTTTGACTATAATGAAAACTTCATGAAATGTGTATCTACTCTCGGCTCGTCATGTAGTACAATTTGAAGATTCTGGAAAAATATATTATATTCATATTAATAATAACGCCTGTATTGCGCACACTTAAAATGCCGGAAGAAGTTGAAATATGAATTCTTTACTCCGTTATGTTATATTGCCTGCAAAAAGAATACATAGTTGAGTTTGCAGGTTTTACCTTTATAACAGAATACATCATTCAAAAGATGACAATAATACATGTAGGAGTACCATTTGTTCCCAAAATGACAATATTTATCTGATGCCCTCTTGTACATATCACGAGCTCATTTTGTCACGAAAATGCACCATAGGACGAGTGAGCTATATGAAAAAGTATGGCATATAATAATTATTATGGAAGAAAAAGACAGATTAAAAGATAAAAACTTAAAAAGAGAGAACCTCACTCACTAGTGCCACTACTCTGAGCTCGTTGATTTCGAATCGTTGTAAACTTTTTAGTAGGGCATGCCAGAATATTAGCATAAGGGTAACGCTTTATTTGTTCGAGAACTATTTAATATTATTATTGTGTTCATTATTTAGCGATATAAAAAAGTCACATTACAGTCATAAAAAAGCAAGTATTATGGGTAGCATTAAAATTTGATATTTACAAGATAGTAAACCCTGCAATCCATATCGAAGCCTTTCTTTCATTTCCCAATGATCCCACTTCCAAAGCAAATTTAAACATAAGTATTTATGAACGTACTTTCTTTTTATTAAAATAATGTCACATGACGTAATTGCATACGAATACTAACGACGACAATGATCATTCATCAATATAAAATGACTTTATTGTTTGGTGAGCATGTCAACTATTAGATGATCGACAACATGAAACTAAGATTTCAGTATAACACGATTCATATGCCAGCGTATGGTAGTACCTTAATGCCTTAAGAGGGCTAAAATTAAAGCTAAACTCGTCTTTGTTTTGCATTCATTCGACTTGAATAGTTCGTCTGCATTACATCGGTGTATGAACTACTGGAAACATCGCGCCTGATTTAGTAATATAAGGAGTTTTTGTTTATGACTTTTAGGCGTAATCTTAACTTCCGACAGTTAACCCATCGATTAAATGCTGTTCACTAAAGCCATTAAAACACATCACGCCGCCTGGCGGCCAGGTTGTACGAGCGTGACGTGAAATATTCAGAAAAAAATCACGCTAGACGTTAGCTGAGTCGAGTAAAGTCAATATAAGTTGTGTCTGCTGTCGTTGTTCAGTCATCAGATAAAAGCAGTTTACAAAGTATGGCTCAATCTACTGCGCTATTCAAAGTCTGATATTATAATGAATCGGTTCGACTATTGAAGTAACACTAATTGATTTATTGATACAGTCCATTAATCTTGTACTTTAAATTTAATATATTATATTAATTATGTATAAGAAGTGTGTTCCACAGTTGCGTTAAAGCATAAGCAAACGTATTATTTAATCAGCATTGTGGGGACGAGTACAATTATTTTAATTCTTTCAATCGATTCTAACGAGTCATAAAAAGATAAATAACATAACCGTTAGGTTTAGATATGCAAGTCACCAACCAATAGTGAAAATCAATATACAACATTTTCAAATTCCTGCGTAAATACGACACGCAGGTTATTTAATGTTTATCTTACCCACATTTCAAAAGCGACTGAAAACTGATGTAGTCGATAGTTTGTTATAGCATTTATATCGAACAAGATAAGAGCAAAATCTCAAAACATATTGAGCATGTATAATTCATATAAAACCTCGATATACAAAAACGGTCAAAGCTTGCTGATAAAGTGTAAGGCGGCTATTAGTTAAGCGAGTTTGAGGTTATTCAAAAGTAAAAGCATGAAAGAGACTTGTTTTTAGTCAAGAAAAAAAAACTACTAAAGCTATGTATTATAGACAAGTACTATATAAAGCTCATACAAATTGACAACTACACGTGCGAGGAATATATATATATATATATATATATATATATATATATATATATATATATATATATATATATATATATATATATATATATACTGACTGTAAACCACAAAACACACGTCTAGATAACACATACGCTAACTTCATCACACAATTTGAGTATTATTAGAGACTGTGCCATGTTCCTTGTAGATGCTTACACTTAATTAAAACACGATCACGAACATGCATCTAGTCTCCTCTAAAGATGGAGATATCAAATATTCGTGATAAATATTGATGTAATTTGTATTACTAATCTTTCTAAATTGACAATAGATTATTGTTAAAATTTATCTGCTTATTCAAATTATGGAAACGCAATTTTGTATCGGGCCATTTTCAAAATAGAACGGCTGATTTTCTAAAAAAAATAAGCACGCAAAAACACGCGTTCTGCATTTTTTTAAATCAAATTAATGTATAAGAATTGTTAATGAGCTATGGTACCCTAAAACAACTGCTATTCCAAAAATGATTGCAGGCGAGCTTTCGTAATTTTGTATGCGCGTACTTCTGATATGCAACCACGATAATTAGTTGAATTGATATTTTATTGAAGTTTTGCATTATATCAAACTTGAATTTCTTATAATATTTTTATGTCCCCGAAGGCGGGCATATAGTGATCGCATTTCCGTCCGTCTGTCCGTCTGTCCGTCCGTCCGTCTGTCTGACCGTCTGTCCGTCCGTCTGTCTGTCCGTCACACTAGCTTTCGAAACATGCTCATAACTTCTCATAACTTCTATGTCGCTTCAGATGTAACCTTCATATTTGGTATGCATGTGCATATGGACAAGGCCTTTCCATACGCACACATTTTGACCACTTTGACCTTGACCTTGAACTTTGGGTCCGCGTTTAGGTTTCGAAATCTGCGTTTAGGTTTCGAAAAAGCGTTTTTCGGGGGCATATGTCATCATATGGTGACAGCTCTTGTTGCAAATATTGTTGTACATCACTGGCCGTTGAAATATAGAAACATACGTGCCAAATCAAAACGCAATACGTCAGAGCGTTGCTGCCTTAGAAAAATAACGCTAATGATACACTTTACATAAGTCAACAGGATATAATTATCATGCAATTATACCCTTTTAGATACATAGTACAGACACGCTCTGTTTGCTGCGAACAAAGGTGAATTAAACTTATAAAAATCGTAAAAACTGTGATGTTTTTCGATTGCAGGTTAACCGTGATGAAATTATCGGATATTATACTTTCGACTGACATGTTATGTAAATATTCCTTTTTTTCAAATAATATCAAGTACACTTTCAGATTTTTTCCGTGCAAAACTGAGCTTTATCATTGCTATACTTGGTTACTAAACACAAACACAAATACAAACGCATATACTTAATATTTTTTATGACGACGGAATGATATTACCTGTTACATTATGATTTCCATAATATATGACACTTCAATATGATAGTTAACTCTTCTTAAATCACGAAATTAATTGTATTCATCTCATCGAATACTGATGCCTCATTTCTATGTCTAAATAATAAATAGTATACGTATGTTTTTTTTTTAAACTGCTACCATATTAACAAAGTATTAACATTTTTAGATGGTTTTAAAGCTACGTTGTTTCCGTAATACATTTATCGGTTATACGGATTTCTTAAATATAACTTTATGTTAATGTTTTAAAACGATTGCCTATGGCTAAAATGCAAATGTGGGTGACCAGTAACTCATTCATCGTCTTAGATAGCCGCAAGTCTTGTGTAGGCTTTCTGTTAAAATGTAACGTTTATGTAAAAACATATATTTATTCAATCGGATTAATTTGATAAATTCAACAGTTTACTGTTCATGTAATTCAATTGAAATACAATGCTACGAGGTAAATGTTTATTTACGAGTTCGTGCCTTTAAGATGTTTAAAGACAAAACGGGAGGTAATCAGAACCTTTAAACAAGTGTAAACCTTCAATGTTCTGAATTGACATTTGCTAAGCGATGACGCAAGTTAAGTTATTGTTTAAACCGTTTGAGATAAGTGACGTGCTTGCACGTGTCTATGCACACGTCATTTTATATAGTTTACGTTATGATTACATCGACATGCGCTGTAGTTTTGGAATGGTTTTCTTGTTGAATACCATCTCTTATGTTTAAATCAAACCATATAATTGTATCAACTCATGTGGATGTTCAATGATAACAGTTGAACAGGTTTAATAGAATCAATCTTAAGCAATCCTGAAATGCGAAGGTATTGCTACCCAAACGTGCATAATTAGCTTATCGCTAAAATGTAGTTAAATACCTTTACATGTCGTGGCTTTTTTCTTGCGTTATCAACAGTAAACGCAGATTACTCCACTAAAAAGGAAAATTAATGTACTGACAATTCATAGTAAGTGTTGGACGAAACACTGCACATTACAGCAAAAACAAACACTCATCTTATTTGTGTATTTATCGTAAAAAAATTCCCGAACACTTGTCGAATTCGAACAGAATATAGCCATTAATACAATATACCTCAATAAATCGTGCAATTATAATCGAATAAATATGCCATCAACTAGAAATATCAAATATTAATATAAATATGATACACTCGACCTCTACAACAAACGATTTTGGTTCTAATGCGCAGTTTTCTCCGTCACGTGACAAAATTAGGTTATCAGTATGCTCGAACTGATTGGTGGGAGATGTATTTCGCATGTTACTTAATATATGTTTTCTGTTTAAATGGGTTATCTGTGAGCCGAGGACAGAGTTGTAAACTGGTTTATCTGCCTACTGTCTTTAAGTTGCATACAACAGTATGACGTTCAACTTCCATGTTTCAATATGATCGGCAAGGTGTCAATATTCGGATCAAAGCCTCAAATTCGAGTTAGATAAGCACAAGATAGGAGAAATGGCTACGAGGATCACATAAACACTCTTGCGTGTAACAATTTCCAAAATAACTGTAATATATCTACAATCATTTTTTTCTATGCAGGTATACAACTTAAAGACAACAAATATATATATCAATTACTACGAGCGTTTCATTGAATATTTATCTGGCCCGTAAACACGTCTGTTTACTTTAGGTTCGCTGGTTATCCGATTGCTGTCGATGACTGGCGGAGTCTTCGGAGCTTTTCGTGTATTCGCGTCAACTGCTACGGACATATTTTCGGACATATTTATTTTCGGACAATTAAAAAAAGGAACTAATAAATGCCAGAAATAGCTTGGAACATTGTTCTTTTGAAGATTTTTTTGCAATATAAACCACTTGTCAATATTGTCAGTAGGCAAATACCGGTATTTAAATTGTGTGGAATGTGACAATAATTCAATAACTCTAAGATTATTTTTGGAACTAAATATATCAACAAATATGAAAAAATACAGTGTACGTATATTGAATACTGAGATTTAAATGCAAAACATTTACATGGGTACTACGAATGTAGTAAAGGCAATATGCACAAAGCAGATCTCTTGTAAATTGTGTTAAGCTTCAATGTCTAACGCCGAGCTCTGACAATTTCACAAGAGCAAAACTCAACTTTTCAGTTAAAGAACAATACATGGCATTGTTTTTATCATGACTTAACATGTTTAAAAACGACCAATGACATTGGTAACTGAATGACACTTGTTAAATCCACAATACATAAATATGTTTCAAGTTGCCGTGTACTGAATGCCTGCGATAAGCATGTGATGGTAAAATAAGTTATTAAAATTTGTTAAAATAGTTGGTATAAATAAAAACCACACAGTTCAGAGATATCATACATTATTTAGATTTGATATCAAAGGGAATAAGTTTGGTATTGTTATTGACTCATTAACGTCATTAACTCATTAACGTCAATATTTAACAAACTAAAAAGCGTACCCTGCTTCAAGGGATACAATTTTTGACATGGTTCATTATACATGTTGCACTTCAATCGACGATGGTGCAATGGATTTTCTTTATGCGCTATTTATGTGTTTTATGTATACATATGCTTTGGCAGAGTGAAGTATTTTCTTGCAAAAATTATACATGTACATTATAGATGTATTCTAATTATAAGTAATTGGAGGTTGGTACAACCGGTATGAGTGTATCCTCTTTGCTTAAGGAAATGTGCACTTTTTAAACTTGAATTTGTTGTCATTAAGATAAGCCCACCAGGGGACCGTTTGTTGTACAATGCGTAACTTTACGGACGCAAATTTACGTATAAAGTTACGTACGTTTTTGTAAATGCGTTAGTGCGTTTCTATAATCCGAACGTAGCATAAAACTTAGTTACTATGCTTTAACACTCCAGAAAGAAGTCAGATGATTGCGCGGACCTTATAGAGATCATTTGAAGATGTTCATAAAGTAGATTTCATTTGCTTTCTCGAACAAACTTTCGGTAAAAATGTATACATTTATCCGTAAGAAGTATCTTACACAGAGCACAGTTATTTCCCTTGTTTGCAAAATCGCGACCAGAAAGCAATGTCAAATGTAAACGCAGTTCAATCTAAATTCCTTTGAAATTAATTATGACCATTCTTCGTTGAGCTTGATATGCACTTTGTTAAACAGAAGAGATGATTTTTACTGAAGCAAATCTTATATGAAAGGTTATACGAAAGGTTAGTCGGATATATTTCAAATTGGAAAACATGGATGGATAATACTGAGAAGACAGATGCATGTGTATTGTGGCTTACAAATCTGAATTTACAGAATGTAACATAATCAAGCAGTTTCCTGAAAGGAATTCAATTTACTGGAAGGGTATCTTTGATTATGTTTAGTGCGTCACTAAATTATAAATGGAATGTCCAAAACATGAGAAGAACATCAGCAATGTCCTCTGTAAAGAAGGTAGTATTTTTATACTTTCATTTACATATTAATTATTTGAAATGATACCTATATTATCTGTGGGGATTTTAATCTTGTATTGAATTCTAAATTAGATTATGTCCATTACAAAAATCTTAACAACAATACAAAGTCAAGAGAATTGTTATCTTCTGCAATGCATGCTAAAAAGTTGATAGACAGTTTTAGACTAATGAATGGCACTATTAATCAATACACTTGGCGAAAACCAAACATTCTTCAACAAGGTAGGCTGGATTTCTTCCTTGTCACTAGTAATTTTGTCAAAAATATTAGGAAATCTGATATACAATCAATCTACAAATCTGACCATTCAGCTATAACAATAGAAAATTTAAAAAATCAGCGGAACAACCCATAGTAAAGGACTCTGGAAATTCAATAACTCTCTGTTACATGATAAAGAATATCTTGATTGCATGAAAGTAAAAGTTGTTTAGAACACTTTTGTGTTGTATACGTGACCGATTGTTTGTGTGTCAAATTAAGATAGTTCAAGGCATTATTCAAGAAGATAAAAAAGTGTGAACGAGAACTTTTGTTTTTTATTTACCTTGAAAACAAGCAAATTCGTTGAATTGATATACCCTGCCAATAAACGTTGTTTATGGATCGTGCTAATCCCCTGATATACCATAGAATAATTAAATGTAGGGTAATTGTTTTGATTAATTGCATTGATCATCATAAACACCCTTTAGTTTATGTTGAAATAGTGTAGGGTATCTGAGATATAGCCTTGAAAAGTTACATCATACAATACAACACATTACAGTACATCTTAGTTAAGAAAATGCAGGGTTGTGGTTCTTGTGCATTGCACTTCTTCCCATTGATTTACACACACCCATGAAGTGTCAAATTGAAATATTGGATCATATCGAAGATATTGCCCTGAAAATGTCCATCATACAAAAACGACAAAGGGCAATAAGACATATTAAAGAAAGTGTAGGATTATGGTTCTTAAGCATGGCACTTCTCCGAATTAATATCAAGACAAGACAATACAAATATTTATTCAGACTTGCACAGTGTACATCGTCTAAACACAAGATATTTCACATACAATTATGTCACAGAGATAAACATAGTAATAATATAAACATAAGGATCATCGTATACGTTTAAGAAAAGTTACAGAGATAATAATAGATAAACATAGTAGTAACAATAACATAAGCAGCATCGTTTACGGTTACGAAAAGGCAGGGTAATATATGGAGGATTGCTATATATATTAATTAACAACATTAGTAATATTATTTCTTAAAATCAGAGCTTCTTTTACAAATTTGGCTAACTTAATAACTTAATAATAATACCAATACACTCATGAAGTTTATGGCTGAAATCTTTCATGTTATAGCCTTGAAAAAAATCATCATTCAAAAAAAACTAAAACAATGGGCAATTTCACTTATTAAAGAAAGTTTAGGGTCATGGTTCTTGTGCAAGGCGTTTACTCTCATGGATATCTATACACCTATGGAGTTTCATGTTGATGTCTTATAAAGTTTCTGAATTGTAGACCTAAAACAGTTTTGTGACAGACTGAGAGGCTGACGCCCAATTATATATCCCTCTGCCGGTGCGGGATATTAAACAGTTACACACCAATCATATAAACAATATGTTTGTACCAAATACTGACATGTTATAGGACACATGTTTTAGTGACGACAGTTTCGGGAACAACTTAAAGCTATATGACCAAATGGGGTTTTCATTTGATTTACGTTTATAAACATTTTAACAATTAATCAATACGAATTTAAGGAAAAATATGTTAAATGTTATTGTGCTAACAGTAACTCTTTCAGTCTGGTTTTACTCGGTTTATTACACATACCTTCAATTTAATAAGTTGACTATTAAGCTTGTTTATGTTAGAAATGTTGAAATTGAAGTGACCGTTATATATTGGTCAGTTTACCACGCTTTGTCAATCTGACTTTGTGTAATGCTAAGACCTATTTCCACTTACGCGACCGGCTGTTTTTGTGCCAACCATATTTGTTCTGTTTTTGATATATTTGCTATACAAGCGTTCGATCATATTCGTTTAACTACACCAGACAACTTACTAGCAGAGTATGTCAGAGTGCTCCATTATGCTCTACGCCGTGAATACCAGATTATCCGATGTTATGGCCCTATTCCACTACGAAAACAAGCCCCACGATTCGCAACGATTTATCACATTTATTGACTCGGGAAGACTCGTGACATTCTACGATTCAGTTACGACACTGGTACGATTGAGTTAGGACGAATCGTGAGGTTCGGTTGAAGATCTGCGAATAGGGTCGCGACTTCACTACGATGTGTAAGATTCTACTGCGACTGTACTACGAACGATGCAGATCGGTCAAGACTAAGCTAGGACCTCACCGAACGCACCCATGAATAAGGCACCAGTATCTATTGATATTGATCTAAATCGCGAGAATCTTAACGGACTCGCAACTCACTCGGGGTGAACTCATGAGAGTCTTGACAAAGTCGTAGCTGATTCGTATACAGATCACGTGATCACCGATTTCCCGATTGAGTCACGAATTACCTACGATTCCATTACGACGCCCAATAACGCACTACGACGCTGTTACGAGTCAATTGCGATTAAATTCAGTCTTGGAGGTCCTGGCAAAATTTTAAACACGTTTAAAATCTGGCCACGATTTTTCGGGAGCATACGAGTTGCAGGAATCACTTACGACCGGCCCACGACTAGCTACGAATGAGTTAGGACCTTCGCCGATTGAGCTACGAATGTCCCCGACCTCTAAATATTGGAAATCGGGACAAATCGTGGGAAATCCGGTCGTAGTGGAATACCCCTATTAGACACAGTAGCGGCGATACCAGTTGCCACTTCATTACGAGATCAAACCTGAAACGCAATAAGGTACAGTTATCCTTTGGCACCAGGGCAAGGAGGCCCTCAAGATGGCTCTTTTAGTAGACCAGATATCCTGTCCCATTCCTTGATTGGAAATTTTTGAGGCTAACGTGAACAAACATTATGATGTAAAAACAGCATGTTTTAAGCAACATACCTTGAAATGAAATACATGACATAGTAAATTTAAGTACATGTATAAATAACAAAGATATTTTATCTATGCCAATTAGAATATATCTGGTGGTTACAATGAAGAAATCCGACTTTTTCGCGATTTAAAACTTAAAAATAATCGCATTTGTCAAAATGGACGTATACGTCTAGAAATCCTACTTTCGGTTTTAAAAGCGATACCGTTTGAAAAATAATAAACTACTTGCTAACTAGGCTATATATTTAATTTTATTTATCTCAATAAGAATATATCTGGTGGTTACACGGTAGAAATCCGTATTTTTTGCGCTTAAAACTTAGAAATAATCGCGTTTGTCGAAATGTACGTATGCGTATAGAAATCCTACTTTTGGTTTTAAAATTTAACAATAAAATCTACTTGCTAACTAGGCTAAAGATTTAATGAAAATGTTGCACACTTTCAAATTGCATCTATATGTATTGATTTACATGTACTTCATTTCAATGAGTGTGCCTTTAAAAACAACAGAAATGCACATCTAAAATAAACATTGAATTCAAAATTATCAAAGAATTTTAATGTTTTGAATTGTTTTCACTAAATTAACACAAATGGGTATTAATAGCTTGACAATTGAAATGGTGTAGCTGCTTTTGTACTGAAAAACAACATAATTAAATACTGTACCATAACAAATACTGTCCCTACTTCCGTACTTAGTGATAAACTCCAAGCAGTCAAATAAGCTAACGTTACGGCTACATACAATCAAATTCCAAAGTCACTTTCTAAGACTCTTTGGCATTACAGGCTATGCAATTCAAAATCAGGAGTCAATGTTGTCAATCATAGATTCTAAACATTTGTGCAAAAAATAAAAGTATACATATCCAGGCTCGACAGCGCAAGGCCATTCGGACGCTCCCCTCAGAACCGAAGGAAATAAACCAAACAAAAAAAAACCCGCAGCTTTTGGGATGTGTTCAAGAAACAATTCGTTTCTGAGCTTTCTTTTTACCAGAAACTATTCTTGAATTCAGCTGAGGTATCATTGTTTTAAACGTTTTGATACAGTTTCACGCTGATTATTTAATAAATCATAAGTTTGCATAATTGATGTCGCTTTTGGTATGCCTATTACCAGGACATATTTTGGAAGTCGGCTGAGATATTATTAGAGCACTAATATGATTAAGTTGAATGCTTTAAACATGTGTCTTCAATTGTGTTGACACTTTTTCACTAGTGTATGACCATATTTGGAAACTGTCCCGGCGCATGTATATATTGTATTATATTGTCATGTTTTTAACGGACCTGAACCATTTCTAAACTCGGAAAATTCAACAGTGTTCACACGATTTTATAATACTTCATCGCCCTCATACGGCCATATTTTTCAAAAGAGCGAAACCATGGTCAAATTTGGCCGAAGTGATTAAACTACATGTCCCAAGCTAGGTTTAAAAAGATTTGGCAAATGTGTGACATCTAGAATGTTCACAAGGTTTCACTATAGCCATATAAGGAAAACTGCGTATCCCACTGGCGGCCATGTTTTTCGATTGACCTGAACCATTGTCAAATATGGCCGCGATATCATTAGAAAGACGTCTCCAAGTTTCAGAAGATTTAATAATAAATGAGACTTTTAAAACAAAGGTGAAACAATTGCCATTTAAATAACATTCCGCATCGTTGCTTTCAAGATTTTAAATGGACCGTTACCAATGTCGAACTCGGCTTAGATATACTAAGAAGAAACGTTCTGAGATGTATAGGAAATCAATGTATAGGAAATACGTGTTCCTTTACAAGGTTTCACAACATACATTTCTAAGGAAAATAGGTCCGCCCGAAGGCACTAATGCTTTTTAACTGACCGATGTCGATATATCATATAGAAAACCCTTTTAAGATTTTTTATGAAGATTTGACAACTAATGCGACGTATCGTTAATAAGTAGTTACTACATTCCTACATTGATACTTCGTAATTTGTTTATAGGGGTACTCAATGTACATTTCATTCACCCATTATACTACTAAAATTGATAATGAAAATATACTTACGATATTTGATGAATTTGAGTATTTATTCATTTCGCCATTATTTTAAATATAACTATGATGGCCTCAACGTGTACACCACGGATTTTGTTGAAATGCGCAGTTTACACCCAATCCCGCGACAAAAACATGAGATTTGTACTCACGTTACTGATTACTTACTGATTAAAATATGGTTGTTGTTTCTATTGGTATGCAGTCGGTAGAGGATAAAGTTATAAACTTTCAACAACCATCTATCAATGTAGACGCCATGATGATAATATTTGGGTCAAATGGTAATGGTCGAATAAGATAGGCACAAGATTAAGGTTGTAGCTTAGAGGATAACATCAAAACTCTGTGCGACATAACACTCGAAGATCTTAAAGCAATGTTTTATTTGTATGCAGTCGCAGTTAAACGTTAAATGTATGCCATGAACTTTAAAGGGACTGTCAACCGCGAATGACGAAAAAAAGAAAAGTTTTCGTATTGTTTACAATTATTAGTTTATATTGATTAAAATATCACGACTGGCATATTATATTACTTCAAAAAGTTCATATTTTCAGTATATTCGGTAATAACATTTCGCGATGTCAAATCGAAAGTAAATCGCGAAAATAGGTGACATAACGATATACACACTATAAATAACGCAAGAAGATTGATCATTATATATATATAACGAGACAAATTTTGAGTACGAACAAATTTTGGGTACGAAAGAAATGGGTACAAAAAATTTGGTACGAGCAAATGTGGGTACGAAAAAAAGATGGGTACGAAACAAATTTGGGTACGAAACAATTTGAGTACGAAACCAAATTTGGGTAGGAAAAAAATTGGCTGCGAGCAAACATGTGGTAAAGGAAAAAATTGCGTACGAAAAAACATTTGGGTACGAAATCAAATTGATTACAAAAAAACATTTTCGGTACGAAAAAAAAATGGGTACGAAAAAAAATTGGGTAAAAAAAAGTTAGTTTGGTTATTGATTAATAGATAGTAGTTTTATCAATGCTTTATATGTCGCTTATTTTGAATAAAATGTAAACATATTTTAAGAATAACATGAGAAAGACTTTCGTTTTTCCATTAAAATACTATTTTAGAACAAGCTCATGCGCCTAGTAACACATCGTAGCAACCAATCAGAAGGGCCGATACTTTGAGAACAAATGAAAATGATGCAGATTACTACAGGGACCTGATTCTAGCTAGTATTTTGTCAAAACAATGCAGATTTAAATGCAGTTTTTATTGTTATGTCAAAGAAAACACATTTAACTATATATTGACATATAACACATGCGTTTTTTTGTATTTGTTCACTTCCAAAATTCGTATGTATTCATTATAAGGACCGATAGAACGGATAATCATGCTAAAACATTTACATCACCACAATTGCAAGACAGAACTTTTTTGAGAAGAGAACTATAAATACGTATTCCCGATATCCTCAAACTAAGCGAAACGGTATCGTTCGAATTGATCAGATTTAACATTCTTGGCGGTGAGATTGTAAATATAGATTGTTCAGTATCCGTGTTGGTGTTTTAAGCAGTGTATGTTTCTTTAAACGTAAGAAACTATATATAACTTATAAACATTCTTAATTTAAAAATGTCAATGTTAAATCTACGAACACTTAGCTCTAAGCCAGCCCAATATGGCGTCTTGTATTCATTCGTTCTGAAAGATATTTGATACATGCAGACAACCCCACATTTATCAACTTAAAATCTTCCGTGTTAAGATATGGACAATAACTTAAACAACATGGATTTTTATGTGTTAAACACAGCTTATTGGTTTATGTTTTTGATTCTATATCGAACAGGTAAGATAACTGTGTATGCATTTAAGTTCTTAACATTGATAAACACGAAGCTAGCAAACAAAATGTGCACGGAATGGACATTTAAGGCTGTATTTCTGGTCGAAATTATTTATTTTCTATTTTTAGTTGTGAGCGTTAGCTCACGACTTTAGTAGAGAGGCAGTTTTGAAAGTCAGTCTGCTTTAGCCACGCTAGGAACGATAACTGCAAGTCGCTACGCTAGGAACAGTAACCACTGCCTGTTTATACTTCAATGGTACACTGCAGCAGACAGCCTGTATGTAAACAATAAGTTTAGGAGCTTGCGTGACGATATTGGCCAGTCTAGTGTTTATAACAGCTTGTATTCAATTGTTGCTAAACAATTTAAAGAAAATAGATAAAGTATTAAATACACATAATACAACATGTATATGAGTATATGCTTGTTATTCTTTAGCAAGGTAACCACAATTCTAAAGATGGTTGCCAGAGCAGCAACCAATTGTAAAAAAGAGACATAGTGTTGTTATTTTTTCTAAGTTATCTCTATAACATAATTATGAGGATAAACAGTGCACACACATCTCGACCTGTGCTTTAAGACACACCCGTTATAAATTTGAATGGATTGTGTTCATTTCAAACTTGCGATATAAAAAGCTATAACATAATTTTGAAAACTGAGTTGCATCTAAGATTATGCAATAACGAACAACTTCATAGCCTTCAGCGCTTTGATTAATTTACATGAACTTTTATTGTTTCAGTGTACTATTAATGAACAGATGTTATCAGTTTGCACTGACACCCAACACATAATGTTCACCGGTTTAAAACCTCCGATTTGTTCTTCACTAATTGCTTAACATTGCACAGAACAATCAATGCAACGCTTCATTACGTGTTATTATGTGTTAAACGTAAGACATTAATTTGAAGGGACATATTGAAGGTCTTTCCCCATAATACAAAGATAATAATAACGATGACATTTCGTCTTTTTGGTAGACATTTGTCTTCTGTCTCACAGTGTTATGTTGATTGAATCATTTAAACAAAGACATGCAATTATAACGAATATCATTTTTGGTTGATAGAGATTAAGCGATTACAAAAATGATCTACTTCACTGAGAAGTTAATTGCATTGCATTTTTTTATAAGCGTTTACATTCGTGGGCCAACCTGTTTTACCATTTAAATATGTGTTCATTGATATATAGAATTCGTACCTAATATTTCGTATTTTTCAGTATCGAGTCAGAACCCTTTTCTAGTTGCAGACAAGGCGGTTGTTACGGAAAACAGTTCACTGACTCTCACTTGTATCATATGATTATTTAGAGGTTTCAACATGAATTTGAATTGAAATGCACACGAGCTTCGTGTTAAACCTTTATTCTGCCTGAAAAGCGAGCGATCGGCATTCTTAATGAACAACGTCAGAAATCCTCGTTAAGAAAATAACATTCTGATAAATTGATTTGCAAAATGAGCGCGTACTAGCTTAATTGACTTTGTCATTTCTTTTTTTTTTCAAATTGTTTCCTATAAAAGTATTGATGTAAGAGAAAGAAAACTGTACATATATAAATCAACCATCACGTGAACCCGTGCAACTAAATCATATTGTATTCGACAAAAGTTGAATTTGGGACTATTCGTGTTCTACGGACTCTGTCCGAGATCTAGTTTACTTTACTCTTAAGTGCCCTGTGCACCCCGCGTAAGATACACATAAATGTCACTTCACAAGAACACACACTCTTTTATCAATATTTATTTAAGGATTATTTCCGGAAGGTATCACAACTATAAAAATCATATTGAATCTCGAAACTAAGCACTTCCAACTGCAAAATTAGTTATAAGAAAGTATCCATATAAAACTTCAGCAGAAGAAAAGCATTACTATATTGTTACCCAGAGCATACGACACATCTCTGAAAGGGACCTTTTCACGTTTTGATTGACCATATTGAGAAAAACAATTTTAGATTTGCAAATTTACTTCAGTTCCTCGTGTTCTATACATCTTCGTTGTACTAAGGTTACATCTTTGATTTTATTTAAAAAAAACACACACACAAACCAATAATAATTAAGTATATTGTGTGCGTAAATCCGTACAAACAATCGTGTTTAAGAGATCCGTAATGTTGGTATAAAAAGAAGGTCACAGACCATGGTTGTTGCATCGCCTACTATGCTGTTAATTCCGGTAAAGTTGAAATGACTCTATTTTAATATTATTTGTAATTTTATTATATCCCCTAAAGTTTTCTGTTCAATTATCTTAATTTAAATCTTAACATTTTTAACATAATGAACTGGGCAAGAAAAACGCTTATATTTAGTTGTTTTATATTTTGCTTTTTTAAGCTGTAACCAGGCGCGCTGGGCACTATTTGTAAAGACATAACTTTTTTATTGCATTAATTTATCTTTATGAACAACGAACTCCAATGTCATTCTTACGAGCACTGCACAATTACTATTTATACTAGTATTGCTTACTAGTATTGCACAATTTTATCGCGCTTACTAGCATTTCAAAATTATATCGCGCTTACTAGTTTTGCACAATTATATCGTGTTCATTTGCTCTGCAAAATTAAATCGCGCTTACTGGCGCTGCAAAATTACATTTTGCTTACTAGGCCTGTGAAATTATAACGCGCTTACTAGCATTGTAAAATTATATCACGCTTACTAGCGCTGCAAAATAATATCGCTGTTATAAGCGATGCACAACTGTATTTGCTTTCACTAGCACTGCAAAATTATATCGGGCTTACTAGCAGTGCAAAATTATAATGCGCTAACTAGCGCTGCAAAATTATATTGCTATCTCTAGCGCTTCAAAATTATTCCGCTCTTACAAGCGCTGCAAAATCATTACTAGCATGCTAGCTTTGCAAAATTATATATCGCATTCACTAGCTCTGCAAAATTCTATTGCTTTTACCTCTGCAAAATTATTACGCACTTACTAGCTCTGAAAAATTATATCACTCTTACTTGCTCTGTAAAATTATATCGCTCTTACTAGCTCTGCAAAATTAAATTATATCGTGCTTTCAAAATCGCTGCAAATTATATCGCGCTAACTTGTGCTTCAATATTTTATCGCGCTTATTAGCTCTGCAAAATTGTTTTGCTTTAGCTAGCGCTGCAAAATTGTATCGCTGTTACTAGCTGTGCAAAATTATAACGCGCTTACTAGCTATGCAAAATAACATCGGGCTTTCTAGCTCTGAAAAATGATATCCTTATTCCTAGCTTTACAAAATAATATCGCACTTACTAGCGCTGTAAAATTATAACGCGCTTAATAGCTCTGCAAAATTATATCGCTTTTACTAGCTCTGCACAATTGTATCGCTTTTGCTAGCTCTGCAAAAAAGGACTATTTCCATGTAGTTTAGTCCTTCCATAAAGTATATTTTAATTAGTTCATTTCTGGTGAGAACATTTCCAGAATGTGGAATTTTTGACGGAACTACGCCATCTACACATAAAACTGTAGATGTGCATATCAACAGCTTGATGAATATAGCATGTGCCGTGCTTTTAGTTTTAACCAGCAGCACTGTACAGTTTAATAGCCTCTTGGATACGCTTGCACTCAACTATGTGATAATCTCTGAAAATAAACATGCATCCCATTAAAATATATTCACATTTTAAACATCTTGAGCGTACCTTGAAACTGCATACAAGTAACCATGATCCAGCACTTGAGTAAGGTAATTATACAGTAAATTTTAATGATTTCGTTCAGCCACTGGCCGAGACCAATTTCCAGAATTTTACCAGCCGATGATAAATAAACTACAAACAGAATAACCAGAATCACACTAAAATGAAAAGATAAAAACTGTGACTACTTCAGAAGCAAGCTGATTACAAACCTCGATCTAGCAAATTTGTTAATAACAAAAAACTCCTTACAAGTAACACAAAATGTCCCTCAAGGGCTTCCGTACTAAGCTGTTAGCCAGTTCAAATTAAGCTTCTTGTCGTTTAAAAGATATTCGATACATGCAGACAACCCACGTTCATCAAGTTAAAATATTCAGTGTTTACGTTTGTACACCATTGTAAACAAAATGAATGCGTATGTGTTTAACACGGGATATTTGTTCATATTTTGGATTCTCTATCAAACAGGTGAGGTAATTGTCATGTAAGTGCATTTTGTTTCGGAACCATGATTAACACGTAGCTAGTAAACAGAATGTGCCCGACATGGACATTTAAGGAGGTATTTCTTGTGATGATGATTAAATTGTGTTGGTGCATATAAATCAAGCTTCTTCCACAAATACTATCATAAGTTATTTGTTTCGTACATCGTTTTGTATGCCGTGATTTAAACACGATTCTGTAACATATTAAGACGAACTATAATACACTTTTGCATCATCTAACAGCGAGTTGTCTTTTTTCTCAACCCTTAATTTTACAGTTAGACCTACAAAATATTGTTTGTTTCCACTAACACGACCGACTCTAATTCGTGTTGCCATTCCTAAATTGTTTGTGCATATCAAGTTGATATGAGATTCATTTTTGCTGCATTTCACATATAAAGGTAGATATGTTGCAAACAGACGTGGAAGATTTCTGTCAGCAAACACCCTTATTTAAGTGGAAAATAACGCGTATCGTAAAATGAAAGTAATGAAAAGAAATTTGGCCAAACTACCTACAATATTTTGTGGTGATGTCTGTTCAAACTGGGATGGTTATACGTTCTTAAGCATATTTAAAGGACATTTATTCGTCGGGACTTGAAAAGTGTGCGGCCAGTCAAGGACTTTAGCCCGGCTCGCCATCCCTTCTTCGCAAACAAGGCGCGTGCTCTGCCGAGTGAGCTAACCGGACCGCTTATACAAAACACTGTCCCTCTTAACCCATTTATGCCTAGTGGACTCTCCCATCCTTCTAAATCGGATTTATTTATATCCAAAGTTAGGGATGTCTAGCATATTTATTTCTACATTTAGAATATTTCTTACAGAAATTCATTTGAGCAAACAGCGCATACCCTGATGAGACGCCGCATCATGCGGCGTCTCATCTGGGTCTACGCTGTTTGCCAAGACCTTTTTTCTGGACGCTAGGCATAAATGGGTTAAGTCTGAGGGCATGTTGAAAATCTTCTTCTGAATCGAATTCACGTCACATAGAACAGTGCCTCACCTACCCTTTGACACCAAGGAGATTATTTAGAGAAATAAGTTTAACACGGTTCCACTATATGACGAGAGTTAAAAAGTGTGCATGCAGTCCGTAAAACAAACACAATACATCCCGTTTAAGATTGTTCTCTATTGCGTCAACTTACCGGACGGCTTGGAAAGCTATTCAAAAATATACCAAAATATGCTACCGTGACATAATGTGAGACGGACTGTAATTTGTTCACTGTATTAGATGTACATATTTGCGATTAACTTAATAACATAAACTGTGGGAAATGTAAATAAGTGATACACGTTAAACAATAGGCCATTCTTAAAGAGTGTTTGTTTAAAAAAAAAAACCAATCGACTCTCCCAAAGTACGCAAACCCAACAGTTTGCTTCGATTAAATTAAAAAAAAAGAAAAAAAAATCACACGAAAAAAATATTTTCGCGCACCTCTTAATTCACGATTCATCTTGAAAAAAACGCTATTTCATATTTTTCTCCTCTTTGACATGCTGTAAATATTATCAATCTGTGGGAGGTGTCAGATTTTAGAATACATGCAAAATTACTTCAACACTATTTCTATTTTGATGAGTTTCATATTAAACCTTTGTTTTGGTATAAAAGCGAGCGAACGGCATATTTTGAATTGAAATGCACACGAGTTTCGTGTTAAACCTGTGTTCTTCCAGAAAATCGAGCGAACGGCATATTTTGAATTTAAATGAACATGCGCTTCGTCTTAAACCTTTGTTCTGCCAGAAAAGCGAGCGAATGGTATTCTGAATGAACGACGTCACAAAATCCTCGTTAAGAAAATAACATTCTGATAAATGGATTTGAAAAATGAGAGAGTACTAGCTAAAATGACTTTGTCATTCCTTTTTTTTCAAATTGTTTCCTCCAAAAGTATTGATGTAAGAGTGACAAAACTGTACAGATATATATCAACAAGCAAGTGAACCCGTCGTCGCTGTTCTTTGAAAACCGCGTAAGTAAATTTTTACAACTTTTCAATAGGCAAAAAACAAATGTGTAAAATATAATAATTTAGATAGTCTAAAAAAGGAACCAAATATTAAAGAGAAAACTGCGTAAGTCCATTTTTAGAATTAAAATAACAACTACAGGCTTTTATATTTTCATAAATAAAAAGTATGCCCATTTTGACTAAGACTATCTAAATTAATATAGTATTGTAAAACTTCAAAAAATATTTTAAAAATGTTTTTTGAAAAGTTGGAAAAATTGACTTACGCAGTTTTTGCAGAAACAATTAGTGCACCAATGAGTGTTCAGGATTTTTTCACGTGCACATAATTATGTCTTCCAATTGGATATGAAATCCAGTATTTTCGCAGAAAAAGACCCGTGAACCCGCCGTTCGTATAAAAACAAATAACAATTTGCGCCAAATTTGACTTATGCAGTTTTCGAAGAACAGCGACGCCGTGCACTTTAATCATATTTTATTCGACAAAAGTTGAATTTGGGGCTATCAGTGTCCTACGGACTCTGTCCGAGATCTAGTTTACTTCACTCTCAAGTGTCCTGTACACCCCTCGTATTTTAGGAAATAAGATGAAGATAAATGTCACTTCACGCAATCAAACACTCTTTTATCAATATTTATTTAAGGATTATTTCCGGAATTTATCACAACAATAAAAATCATCAGGATTTGAACTGATTTACATCCGCGTATGAAACCATGTTTCTTGCAATCAGGTTGCACTAAAATAGCAGCTGAGATTCATTGACAAGATATACTGAATCTCGAAACTAAGCACTTCCAACTGCAAAATTAGTTATTAGAAAGTATCCATATAAACTTCAGCAGAAGATAAGCATTACTATATTATTACACAGGGCACACGATATATCTCTGAAAAGGACCGTTTCACGTTTTGATTGACAGAATTGAGAAATTTAGAATTGAGAAATACTGAACATTACCATGCTCAAAATTTCCCATCATATGCATATTGTGGCGATTTAAAAACATAAAACTTATCAAGCTCTATTTTGTGATATAACGAGGATTGTTTAAATAAAGTCTAAAATGCATATGGTACTACGTTAGCATAGATGGCCTAATGGTTTAAGCTCTAGACTTTTACTGCAATGGTCAGTGGTTCGAGCATAAATGAAGATTACATGTTTGTCTGTAATTAATGTTCTTTTGTTTTGTACTGGAACTCTTTAGTTTCGATGTTTACATTTATTAAATAAAAGCATTTAATGACAAACTTTAAAAAATACACGATCTGTGAAATGTCACTTAAACCGTGTGATACAGCACAGAATGACTAGAAACTGCATAAAAACAAACAAACACGCAACACATACAAACAGATACAATTTGGGTCTCTGCCTTCGAACGGTCAATGCGAAGCATCTAAGAAAGAAAATAAAATGCACGTATAACATATATTTGTTTATCGGTCAAAACAGATTGTTGAATATTATATACTTGGTTCTTGTATAATATAATAAGCCCCATCCTACGCTTACTCTAAGTCGATGTTTATTATAAATAGTTACGGTATATTAAATACACATATACAGATAACTATGTGTCCTGTTTTTGGAAATCACATATAAGAATTTTCACAAGTGTTTTGTTTTTAGCTTAGTAATAATGTTCTTGTTGTTAAGTGTTAAATAAACAAACTCGAGGTCAAACACAAATATCGATAATCAATTTGAATCCTTTTTGCGTCTACAAATGCTTGTTGACATTGTTCACAATGAGGCTGTGCATTTATTTTGCAACATCAGTACAACAATATCCGAACCACTTCAGTTCCTCGTGTTTTATACACCTTTGTTGTACTAACGTTTCATTTTTCTATCTTTGATTTTATTTAAAAAGCAAAACAATTATGATAAAGTATATTGTGTGCGTATATCCGGACAAACAATCGTGTTTAAGAGATCCGTAATGTTGGTTTGAAAAGAAGGTCACGGACCATGGTTGTTGCATCGCCTATTATGCTGTTAATTCCGGTAAAGTTGAGATGATGCTTTACTAATATTCTTTGTAAGTTGAATATATCCCCTTAAGTTTTCTGTCCAATTATCTTACTTTACATCTTAAAAGTTTTAGCATAATAAACTTGGCAAGGAAAAAGCTCTTATTTATTTTATTTTTTTTATTTTGCTTTTATTAGCTGTAACCAGGAGCACTGGGCACTATTTGTATATACATATTCTTTTATTGCATTAAATTACATTTAGGCACAGCGAACTTCAGTGTCATTCTTACGAGCACTGCAAAATTATAATTTATACTAGTATTGCTTACTAGTATTGCACAATTTTATCGCGCTTACTAGCATTTCAAAATTATATCGCGCTTACTAGTTTTGCACAATTTTATCGTGTTTATTTGCTCTGCAAAACTAAATCGCGCTTACTGGCGCTGTAAAATTACATTTTGCTTACTAGGCCTGTGAAATTATAACGCGCTTACTAGCATTTTACAATTATTTCACGCTTACTAGCGTTGCTAAAAAATATCGCTGTTATAAGCGATGCACAATTGTATTGCTATCACAAGCTTCAAAATTATATGGCGCTCACTAGCATTGCAAAACTATATCGGGCTAACTAGCTCTGCAAAATTATATATCGCTTTCACTAGCTCTGCAAAATTCTTGCAAAAAGCTCTGCAAAACTACTTTGCTATTACTAGCGCTGCAAAATTGTTTCGTTCTTACTAGCGCTGCAAAATTATAACGCGCTTGCTAGCTCTGCAAAATTATATATCGCTTTCACTAGCTCTGCAAAATTCTATCGCTTTTACTAGCCCCGAAAAATTATTACGCGCTTAGTAGCTCTGACAAATTATATCACTCTTACTTGCTCTGTAAAATTATATCGCTCTTACTAGCTCTGCAAAATAATATGGCTCTTATTAGCTCTGCAAAATAATAACGCGCTTACTAGCTCTGCAAAATAATATCGCACTGTCACTTGCGCTGCAACATTGTATCGCGCTTTAATATTTTATCACGCTTATTAGCGCTGCAAAATTGTATTGCTTAAGCTAGCGCTAAAAAGTTGTATCGCTGTTACTAGCTGTGCAAAAATATATCGCGCTTACTAGCTATGCAAAATTACATCGGGCTTTCTAGCTCGGAGTTATTATATATCTATTCCTAGCTTTGCAAAATTATATCGCACTTACTAGCGCTGCAAATTATAATGCACTTGCTAAAAATGCTTTGCGAAATATCGCTTTCACTAGCTCTGCAAAATTGTATCGCTTTTACTCGCTCTGCAAAATTATAACGCGCTTACGAGCTCTGACAAATTATATCACTCTTACATGCTCTGTAAAATTATATCGCTCTTACTAGCTCTGCACAACTATATGGCTATTACTAGCTCTGCAAAAAAAGGACTATTTTCATGTATTTTTGTCCTTCCATAAAGTATATTTTAATAAGTTCATTTCTGGTGAAACCATTTCCAAAAAGTGGAATATTTTACGGAACAACGCCCTCTACGCATAAAACTGTAGATGTATATAGCAACAGCTTAATGAATATAGCATTTGCCACGCTTTTAGTTTTAAGCAGCAGCACTGTACAGTTTCTCAGCCTCTTGGATACGCTTGCACTCAACTATGTGATAATCTCTAAAAATAAACATGCACCACATTTAAACATCTTCACATTGTAAACATCTTGAGCGTACCTAGAAACTGCATACAAGGCACCATGATCCAACACTTGAGTAAGGTAATTATACAGTAAAGTTTAATGATTCCGTTCAGCCACTGGCCGAGGCCCATTTTCCAGAATTTGAACAGCCGATGATAAATAAACTACAGACAGAATGACCAGAGTCATACTAAAATGAATAGATAAAAACGGTTGCTACTTCAGAAGCAAGCTGATTACAAGGCTCGATATAGAAAATTTGTTAATAACAAATAACTCGTAACAAGTAACAAAAAATGTCACTCCAGGGCTTCCGTACTAAGCTGCAAGCCAGTTCAAATTAAGTTCCCTGTATTCACTCGGTTTAAAAGATATTCGATACATGCCGACATCCCACATGTATCAAGTTAAAAAATTATGTGTTAAAGTTTGTACACAATTGTAAACAAAATGAATGCGCATGTGGTTAACACGGTATATTGGTTAATATTTTGGATTCTCTATCAAACATGTGAGAAAATTGTGCATGCATTTGCATTTAACCCATTTATGCCAAGTGGACTCTCCCATCCTTCTAAATTGGATCAATTTATTTCCAAAATAAGGGATGTATAGTATATTTATTTCTATATTTTTTTCAGAATATTTCGTACAGAAATTCTATTCAGCAAACAGCGCAGACCCTGATGAGACACCGCATCATGCGGCGTCTCATTTGGGTCTACGCTGTTTTCCAAGGCCTTTTTTCTAGACACTAGGCAAAAATGGGTTAATTTCGGAACTATGATTAACACATAGCTAGCAAACAGAATGTGCCCGACATGGACATTTAAGGAGGTATCCCTTGTCATGATGATTTGTTTTTCACTTTAAAAGCTACAAGGACATTCATTGTTCCAGTGTACAAGCAAGTTAAGTTCGCGTAAATAGCAGGACAGATGCTACCATTTTGCATTGACACCAATACATTATTTTCACAGGTTTTAACTACCCTTGTGTGTTCCTCACTGACTACCAACCTTCCATTGCACAGAACAATCAAAGCAGCGCTTTATAACTTGACAGTGTTAGATAACGTTAGACGTTAAAGGGGCATATTGAAAATATTTCTCAATTATTCAAACATTATTTTAACGATGCATATTAGCTCTTTTTCGGTAAATGTTTGTCCTTTAAAAGTGTCATCTTATTTAATTCATTTAAACAGTTTCATACAATTTCACAGAATTTTATTTTAGGTGTCTAATTTAGTTTGAAAGAGATTGCAAGCCTACACAAACTGCCTTCTTTTAATTTACTACACAAATATTTCTCGGACACAACCTTTTTAATTATTCAAATACATGTTATTCTAAGCGTTTCTAAAACAAAGAGATGCGAGTGGAGCAATCATAAATTAATTACTTATTTAAAAGAAAATATTATTTTTGTTATATTATTCCGTATTACCGGCCAATGATACTGAAACAACTAGCTGATTGCAACGCTTGAAAAAAACTCCATATTAAAATATATTTAATTGGTATTTCCTCAAAAATGTTGATACATTTATGTAATTGTATTCTTGGTGACAGTTATATTTTATATTTTCGTTTTTAATACGTTTTGCAAAATCATGTACTGAAATATTAATTTAAGGAATTAGTCTCACAACATTTGTTTAATATATGGAATTACGTCTGAAAATACTGGCAATCATACAATTTATATACAGTGTAAAATATATGACCATATACAGTGTAAATATATGACCATCTCGGTGTCAACTTCGTTTTAGTATTAGTTAAACTGAAATCGACGGCATATACTCAGAGAGCCATTAAGAATATGCTCAAAACTGATGCAATTTATGTTGAACATGGTTATTGGTGAAATTCACATTCAAACATGACGTGAGCCAAGAACCTGTTCTAATTGTTATACACACAGTTCGTATCGTTTTGTTTATCGTTTAACACATTCACTCTTTTATACAAATAAGACATGTTTGAGAAAAAGTGGATTGTTTCTTTTTTGCTCTATGTGTCCATTTTTAAGGACCAAACCGTTTTTTATCATTTTAATTCACTTTGTGTTTTAGCAACAAGGATTTCTAACTTATTGTACGTATTTGTAGTAACGACTCAGAACCCAAATCTAGTGACAGACAAGGTGATGGTTGCTGAAAACAGTTCAGTGACTCTAACGTGTATCCTTCCAAGAGCAGTCCCAACAGCTTGGCTAAGAAATGGATTTGGCAGTACTCTATGGACAGGGGTTTTGGAAGGCAAGTGTACGTCTGATCCATCGCCACTACCTGAAGGATTCGAATACGCATGCGTCAATGCTACTCTGACAACTCTGACTATCTTGCGCGTAAACCGGTCGCAGGATGGAGACAGGTGGCAGTGTAGCGTTAGCGTTGCCGGGGTTTCGACATTCAGCAACAATATCACCATCAATGTTCAAGGTACATTCTATGACATTTGCATTGTCTCACTTTCTGTGCAAAATATTATGCATAATGCACACCAGTTTACCTTTGCGCTTATCTCATCAAACTTAGTCTGACAATCAGTTTATTATAACTTCAATGACATTGTTTGGAAAGCATGTGTTAACTGACTGAAGTGTCAACTTATCAAGAAAGGTGTGATGCACTGGCAATATCTTAAAGGCCAATACTTATACTGATAACAAATTAAAGGTAACAATTAACATACTTTCACGTTTCTTATTTCTCAGTGTGTTTTTTTAAAGACAACGGACATGAGTGATTATGACGGTTACACGATTACTTTTTTCATACATCTACGCATAAATACAAGTAATGTATACAAGTAATGTTAGGTTCTCATTCAAGACAGTTACTGAAATGAAAAACTACGGTGAAATGCAGACACATGAAATTAAATTATTAAAATTAAAATTCGAAAAAAATATGAGATGTGCTCAAATCTTATGATGTTTCTTCGAGCAACATATCGCACACGTTTGCGCCAAACCATGATGCAATTTTACAAGTGACAAATGTACGTTACTGATGTTATTTTATCAAGAAACGATAATGCCATCATTGCGTTAAAAGTGAATACAATTATTGTCTCGCCATGGCTATTCATTTAATTTATTGGATCAAGGCAATAATTTGCGGCTAAAATGTTACAAACTTCATCACATTTTAATGTTATGCAATTTATTGTTTTCATGTACGGAAAAGTTTATCAAATACAGCAAAACGAGTTAAGAAAAGCATAAGTAAATTGTACAAGTATGGTTACGAAGCTCAAATTGCTAGCGTAGCATACACACTTCACGCGTTCGTATTCGACACTCGATCAACAAGATAAAGAGGCAATATTTAATCGAGTTATAAATACACACATGAAGTCTCATTTCGGTCGAGTTTGTTTAGCTTTTAAATAGGTTTTAAATAGATGATCAAGAAAACAGAATTATGGGATGTGTACAGTGGATCGACCATTTTCATTGCGGTATGCGGTATTTTCTACGTACCATGTAAGTGTAATTTTAAGGACTTTGAGAAACGGCAAACTACACAAATAATTTCTTGACAGATACGTTTTGCGTAACCATTGTTATAAGTTCTAACTATGTAACAGAATTATCGTTCACGCGGCCTATTTAGAACGAGAATTGACTCCGATGATTGTAAGATTATAAGAAAAAGAAACACATAACATTTTACCTTTTACAGTGTTTTATATATATATAATGTATATAGATTCTCATTAATATTTAAAACATGTAAAATAAAGACTCTGTTTAATTTCAGAACTAGTTTGTACATGCAAAACAACCGAGACAAACTTTGTTAGACTTGGCTCCTCACCAGTCTTGACCTACGCGGCTGATATAACAAATGATGGATCGGTGTCTCTGCACACTCCTTCAAACTACTCTATGTTTGTTGTGGTATATGTTGGAGGAACTATTCTTGCAGGACCGGTCTTCAATAATTGTTTCTTGGCACAAGGCGGGAATATAAATGCTGGTTTTCTAAAATTACATTTAGGACCTTTTACAACTGAGCAAGAAGGAACGTATAAATTTGCACTGGATGCTACGTATGTTAAATGCATTTCGCTTTTCGCTTTTCGCTTTTGGTAAGTGTTTACGTAGATTTTGAAGCACTATATTCAGTAGCGGAACACATTTTCAAGTATCAATATCACTTTTGGTAGATATAAAAAAAAACGATACATTCTTACTGAGTATATACTGTTTGTGTATAATTATTTACGAATACATTCAACACTTCTATTTTACTTTATTAAAGCTGGAAGATGACATGTTTTATTGTTATTTATCTGCCATGCGAAGTGCTATGCGATGACGATTTAAAATGATAATGGAACGTAAGTGTTGTTTCGATGCAAGAAATAAGTAATAGTGTTGAAATGTTGTAAATATGTTTGCTTTTCGCATTTAAAAAAGCTTAAATGAAAACAATCACGCCACGTAATATTTCTACATGTTAACATCATCTACATGTACATGAAATCAACCGATTTTACACAAATTACGCATCATCTGAAACCTAATATTAATTTCGGCTGAATAAGGTAATCATTTAATAATAAAGATAATAAATAATGACCTATTTTGAAGATCACTAGTAGACAGTACTCTTTGCATATGTGGAGAAATTGAAACTGCAAACCATTTCCTTCTACTTTGTCATCACCACAAACATGTCCGGAACAATCTGTTTGGAGATACTATGTACCCTCTTACAACGAATAACCTACTCTCTGGATGCGAATACCTTAACACTGAGCAAATATACAATTATTTGTAGGGTTCAACGATATATTGTGTTGTCAAAACGCTTCTCATATAAATAAACTGGTAACAGCCCACCATATTTGATGTCGAGCGTCTTCCCGTTATTGTTCCCCGTCTTCCCACTCGGCGTAAACACTCTTCATGCTATATCTTTCACATATATAAAAAAAGTCTTCACTTCGCTAACACTTCAATGTTTAAAAGTTTTATCATTTGCCTTAAATCGTTACATGTGCTAACTTCTTAAACGCTCTGAGGACACATATGGAGAAGAATTCATATAAGTTTGCAATAACTTGTTTTCTTATCGAGTATTGTATGAATTTATTTCACATGCCATGCTTAAATTTTCATTATAATAATAACAAAAGGTTTAAACCAAGGTAATTATTTCATGTATTGATTTTGTTGTTTACTTCGACACCGTGTTTACAAATTTCGCCCTAACTGTTAAAGAATTTAAGACAGAAGTTTTAAAGATTTAAAGCGAGTTTAAACCTTGATATTTTGTAAGGCTTACGAGTGACTTTTGAGGTATTTATCTTCCTTTTTCGATACACATCAACAACAGATGCGCTTGTAACAAAGTTCTTTAGGCCACGTTTTGAAAGCGGTGCTTTGTAGTTTAGTATTCATTTAAATTTTGTTAAAAACTGGGTTTGAGACTTGATTTGGTTTTTTAAATGTGTTATTTAATATCTTTGAAAAACAAAAATAAAATATTTTGTAATCAAATATTTTGGATTTATTTACAAAGCACTGTTAAGGGAGTGTTGGTTTATTATTTAATGAGTTTAACTAACTTACATAATGTCAACAGTAAACGCGACCATCTACGCCGCTTTGAACACTACAGTTACTGTGCTGTGCTCTTTGAATGTTGTTAGACCTTCGTGGAGAGGTCCACCTGTAGATACTTATGGACTGTTAACATTATTTAACTATGAGGAAAGTGATACTGTAAATCCTATTAAAACACGCGTATCATTTGCTACAAATAAAAGGGACATTGTTATAAACGGGTTCCAAGAGGACGATACCGGATTTTATATGTGCGCCTCTCAAAAAACTGTGAACGTTTCACGTACAGAAGTGCTATTGATAGGTACATTTAATATAATCATAAATGGAAAGATACCTTGTTTGTTAAGAAAGGTTAATTATTTGTGCAATAATGTTTGCTCACGATCATTTGATTTTAACAAGACTATTGATACGGTTTTATTATGTGAATCCAAAAAGCACGCTTTATCACTAGCTAAAATACGTTATAATATAAATCCGTGGTAAACTATTCATCGTTTTTATTTCTGATCCTTTAAAACCTTATTATCATTCTAGACTGACTTATTAAGCAATATGTTGTCTTCAAAAATATTGATGATAATTGTTCCATTACTCATAGCATCTGCTTAATCAGAATAAAAATAGCTTAAATTTCGGACAATCAATTTTACAAAGAGAATAGATGTAATACACATAAAATGGAATGGTGGAAAAATGAAAACATTAAGCTCAGCCAACAGGTTGGAGCGGACCATTCTTTGATATATCAATTTAAAAATAAACGCGAGTTTTGTTGATTTATTTCCTCAGGCATGGTTGTTTTATTATTGCTGTTTGTATTGTTTGTATTTACTTTTAATAAGCTTAGAAATCACTACGCATTTTGTCTCTTGCGTACTTTCTTTTAAATAAAGACAAAACTAATTGTCCGTGTTTTTTTTACTGTTTCTTACCATTGAAATCGCAATGTTTTACGAAGTTTATATCACACAAAACCAGTGGTATTGACGTGTTTAAACAATATTCGTTATTAATTGAACGATACATTGTTATACAATTGCTTTATCAAATTTCTTATTGTTTCAGTTCCAATAGGTCACCTCCAACTATCCCCAACTTTTGATCCGGTATCGCTAATTGTAAATCAACCTACGACGTTCAAATGCACAAGTGACTTCGGAAGGCCAAATCCGTCCATTTACTGGTTCAAGGACAACACTACAGATGATGTCGCTGATGGTATCAATATAACAGCTTTCTCGTCGACATCAACAACAGGCGTAAATATAACAATAAGCACTCTGATATTTACCCCTTTGAAATCCGACCTTGGAATGCGGCTATACTGTAGCGGTAATAACGGTGGACCATCTGTGACTTCGAATATAAGGCCATTGATTAATTTACTGTGTAAGACGAATTAAAATAACATTTTATGCTCTCGAAATGTTTGTATAACATTTAATTTTAGTCGTAAGCGAATCATTAATAAAAGATGTAGTTATGCTAGATTATCAATAAGTCTATAATAATCATAATTAGTTGTATTTGTATTATTATTCTGAGTAATAGTAGTTGTTGTAGAAGTCGTAGTAGTAGTAGTGGTCGTAGAAGTAGTAGTAGTAGTGGTTGCAGCAGTTTTAGTAGCAGAAGTAGTAGTGGTAGTAGTAGAAGAAATAGTAGTAGTAGTAGTGGTAGTAGTAGTAATAGTAGTAGTAGTTATAGTAGTAGTAGTAGTAGTAGTAGTAGTAGTAGTAGTAGTAGTAGTAGTAGTAGTAGTAGTAGTAGTAATAGTAGTAGTAGTAGTAGTAGTAGTAGTAGTAGTAGTAGTAGTAGCAGTAGTAGTAGTAGTAGTAGTAATAGAAGTAGGGATCGTAGTAGTAGTAGTATAGTAGAAGCCAGTAGTAGGTAGTAGTAGTATAGTAGTAGTAGTAGTAGTAGTAGTAGTGTAAGGTAGTAGTAGTAGCAGTAGTAGTAGTAATAGAGCAGTAGTAGTAGTAGTAGTAGTAAGTAGTGTAGTCGTTAGTAGGATAGTAGAGTCGTAGTGTAGTAGTAGTAATAGTCGTCTTAGTAGTAATCGGAGTAGTAGTAGTCGTAGCAGTAGTAAGTAGTGGTCGTAGTAGTAATAGGAGTAGTCGTAGTAGTGTCGTCGTAGTCCTCGTCGTCGTCGTAGTCGTCGTCGTAGTCGTCGTCGTCTCGTCGTCGTCGTCGTAGTCTCGTAGTCGTAGTAGTCGTAGTCGTAGTAGTCGTCGTAGTCGTAGTAGTGGAAGTAGTAGTAGTCGTCGTCCTAGTAGTCGTAGTAGTAGTAGTCGTCGTCGTAGTCGTCGTGGTCGCCGTAGTAGTAGTAGTAGTCGTAGTCGTCGTAGTAGTAGTAGTAGTAGTAGTAGTCGTAGTCGTAGTAGTAGTAGTCGTCGTAGTAGTAGTCGTCGTAGTCGCCGAAGCCGTCGTAGTCGTAGTAGTCGTCGCCGTCGTCGTAGTCGCCGTAGTAGTAGTAGTCGTCGTCCTCGTCGTAGTCGAAGTAGTCTTCGTCGTTGTGTCGTAGTAGTAGTCGTAGTAGTAGTCGTAGTCGTCGTAGTCGTCGTAGTAGTCGTCGTCGTCGTAGTAGTAGTAGTAGTAGTAGTACTACTAGTTGTAGTAGAAATTTAGTAGTAGTAGTAGTAGTAGGTGGTGGAGCGTCAATTTCTAGAAATATAATTTCTAGTCTAAGAATTGATAAGACTGTTCCGATTGTTATATGAGGAACCATCATTCTGTCCTAACAATTGTAGATGGACCAACAATTCCAATATTTCACTTCAACGGAACGAATGTAGATGTTGCTATACACGCTCTTTCCGGAACACAATTCGTTCTTCGATGTACCAGTAACGGCAATCCTCACCCATCATTTACATGGACATATTCGGGAGGCTCAGCTATTGGCGAGGAACTTGTTATTCCTGAGATTAAACCTTTACACGAAGGGAATGTCACATGCTTAGCAAGGAACGTGATGTTGTCGTCATCAGGTGGAACACTAACAACACATCAGGCGGCTGCAATTTTCCTTCATATTGATGGTAAATGTTTCCTATATGTATTATAAATATGAAAGATAATGCCTGTAATACCGGAAGTGAATTGAAATCGTATTCTTAGAGTTACATATGCGTGTACTCGTATCATGTTTATTTTTATTGTATACGATATGTGTATTTTACATGATAATTATTGTGCTAATTCTTTTAACAAGAATATGTGTGAACGATTATGCTTGCAGTTCCAATAACGCAGGTTGCACTTGTTGGGTCAAATGCTCAGAATGCTGTCCTGAAAGAAAACGATACATCGACCTTTGAATGCCAGAGCTCGCCAGGAAAACCTCCTGCAATAATTCACTGGTACAAGGACGGCGGGACAAAAGAAATCATCGAAGATGACATTACACTTAATGAATATAACACTACAGCAATGGCAGAATTCTCCGTTAAGAGCTTTTTGAAATATCAAGCAAAGAGACTAGATAATGAAATGAGTATATACTGCACGGCTTCCAATGTTGGACCAGTGTTTACCTCTCCTCAGCGATCGAAACTGATCATAGTGTGTAAGCGTTTTTTGTAAACCCATCATCATCATCATCATCATCATCATCATCATCATCATCATCATCATCATCATCATCATCATCATCATCATCATCATCATCATCATCATCATCATCATCATCATCATCATCATCATCATCATCATCATCATCATCATCATCATCATCATCATCATCGTCATCATCATCATCATCATCATCATCATCATCATCATTGTTTTCACAAACATTATCGGCAGCATTAAGATAGAAATGACGATAGTTATTATTATCAGTACATTAATAAAACGATGCTCATTATATTAGTAATTATAGAGATGATAATCATAATAGTATTAATCATTACAATAATTATAAATTGCCAGATTATCTGTACTGATTAATTGTTTATAATAAAGGCTATCTCATGCATTTCACCGACCATGTACATACTAGAATATAACACATTTCTTATTTAGCATTACCGGTTATCCCAGAGGAACTTGCCAAAACAATTATTGGAGCGAATTCAGTAACACTATCGTGGAAGTATGCCTCCGGAAATCATATATTTCCCAGATTTATAATTGGTATGAAAGAGTCTAATTCTGGATGGACGGAACGCCTTTTACTGGACATATCCACAAATTCCACGAGACTATCTACTACATTGACAATGCTGAATTCTTCATCTGTTTACTCAGTTCGTATGTATGCTGAGAATTCTCTAGGTCGAAGCGCTCCATCATCCGTGGTATCATTCACAACACTATCGTCCTCGATGACAGGTATTTCTATATAATATTAAAAAGCTTATTGTTATTTGTAGATTTTCTTTGTGACCAACTCCAAGCTTCACAAACTTTTTCCATTTAATATCACATAAATTAAATTTATCGTGAATATTCATATGAATTTTATATTATACACATACATTTTTATACACGGAATTGAATATACTTTTATGTTGAGATCCCATTTAGTTAATTTCAATCGTTTGTATTAAATAAATAAACAAGTAAAGCACTGACAACGTCGTAAAATTGTCTGAACACATTTTTATAACAATCTGATGGTCTTGTTGTGCTTTAAAAAAAGTAAATGCATTTTATTGAAAAAGACATTAATATAAATCAAATGATTTTCGTACAAACTGTTTTAATATGCATTTAATATTATGCTCTGCTTTTCCTATTTAGATTCAAGTCAGTCGTTAAATTCAGCACAATCTACCCAGGTGGGACCTATTATTGGAAGTATTAGCGGAGGAACTGTATTGGGGATTTTATTGGGAATTACTGGGATCTGGTTTGTTTTCGTTCGTAAAAACAGGCCAAAAAAGGGCGGATGCTCCGCATGTTGCATTTCAGGTAATGTATAGCTTACATTTAATAGGTGGTGTTTTTAATTAATATTGTTCATGATTCTATTGAGCACTTTTGTACAAAATGTTTCGTAAACGCGATCGAGTAGTTTGCTGTTTATGTTTCAAAATGTTACGTGCAATAAACTTTTGAGTGCTGTTTTGTAAAGATCATACACAGAACATATTTATTTTTACTACAGATAAAACCAACACATACGAAGCTAAAATCAGGTAATATTTGTATATCGAACGCATTATTTAAAACAAGATAAGTTGTTTACCGTTAATTCTTTATATATACTTATCATTTGCCTACATGTGGATTGTTGTTATTAAGTGCGTTTCAATACAAAGACACTGCAATGCGCATGTGTAAGGAAAGTACAGCTGTATTTTTCAATAATTTACGCGCTTCGTTAAGCGATTAAAATGCACTAGACATTTCATGGATGGTCACGATCCAATGTCTTATTTGTTTTGGAGCTCAACCGGTGACGCCACGTACTCTTCCATCGATGCCGCTACTCCAGTACAAAGGGAACATTACTATGACGATACCGTAGCTGGTAGAGCACAAGTACCATCCAATCAAGTGGAGCTAGAAGGACAGAACGTTATTGTAACATCGTACGAAAACATCGGTATGCATACAATCTGAATAAATAACGAGTTGTGTATTAATATATGAAATATGTTTAATGTATAATTTGTGTATTCCAAGCATTAATTGTATTGATTCATTTAATTATTTTAATATTCAAAAGAAACACAAATGATCAAACTGTCTAAAATATTTAAAAAAAAAACATTCCATGCTCAAATCTCATACGTAAAAAATGATCAAAACATTTAAGCAAACACTAATTTAATACGAACAAACCGTGATGCAAATCCAAAACTTTATTCCAAAGAAAACATTTTATAATTGACAGTTTTTTAGCAAAGTAACGCAACTTCAAGAAATCATGTTGCGTAACATTTGTTTGTTGTTAAGATTGTATAAAATAATTTAAAATTAAAATTTAAAACTCTTGGAAGGACCATTTGTACCAAAATTGACACAAATAACTATACATTTCGAACAGATTCAGGGAAGCTACACAGGGACCATGGCTCGACAACATTGAGGTATGTGTCTGAAATTACTGTTTATTGAACGAAAACTAACTTTATATCAATTCAACGTATTTCATCTCACAAATTGTCATCGCACGCATTTGTTCATCATTTCATCATTTAATACGTCTTTACAATTTTAAATATTTATTAAAATGTTTAATTATTCAGGTCAGCAAATGTGATGTTGTATGAGTCACTTAACCAAGAAGGGCGGCATCAGGAAGCCTGCGAAATGATCACGACTTCTTAGCATTACATCGCGCATTTAAGTCAGAGAAGATCGATACAATTTGTAAAGTGTTGTCCCAATTATCTTCATCAAGTTTAAAATGTTACACAAACTGCGATGAAAATATGTCGTGTATGTACTTATTTGTAATTGTGTTTGGTAAAAAAAGTTACATTTTTCTTTTGAAGAGGTGATCCCAGTTTTAAATGTTACATTAGCTTAACTTAGTTCACTATGCTCGTGGTGCCTATGATAAGCTCTACTGTAATGTCAATCGGTCGACCATTTCAGGCCTGGTCTGAGATGATATGTGTTTTATTAACATTTTACAATTTTGGCAATAGTCACACTATTTCATTTTAGTATCTTAAAATTATTGATTTTAAGGCAGTTTTTTTATTTTATAAATGAAAGTTAAGATTAGCACTTTCAGTTAACTGTACAGTTGTTGCATTTTTGAATGCATTATGTATATTCTCTCTTCAGTAATTTAGTAATCATGTTGTTTAAATGTCAGAAACATCTACATATATCAAGATCAAAACATTGATATTGCATACATAGGTTAAATGGTAGTTGATCTACCAATAAACTAGGTTACCAACAAGACAATTGAATCAACACATACTCATTCTCCACGTAAGTGGTCAACCACTGGCTTTGTCACTGAATAAAACGTAATTCATTATAGCTCAATAAACCCTCTACTGCCATTACTTACTTATACTCAACAGCCACACATCTACTCACACTCACTCACTCACTCACTCACTCACTCACTTACTCACTAATTCACTCGTATTCATATCACCTACATAAGCCCCACTCATACAACTCTTATTCACACAATCACACTCACTCATTCACTCACGTAATATATGTACTATCTTTTACCATAAATATGTTCTCTGTATTATATAGACTATTTTTTGTATAGTCTCTTATAATTCAGATTTGAATGTCCATTTACAGATGTTGTTATATATGTATTTTTATATCTTGTATATACTATGTTGTACATGTAAATGAACGAGACTAGAAAAAATAAATCCATTCCAAATTACTGTAAATAAACTGCTCAGAGCAATACTATTTTATTTAAAATGCATCACGATCGTGATTTTATTGAAAAAGACCGGTAATGTAAAACGCATTTGCTTTTCAATTTATGTTTTAGTGAACCGAATAAAACGCATTATGTAAATACCTTTCTTGGCACCTAGCACAGATAATACACATTTTTCGGGAAAAGTTATAAAGTGGGTAAGCGTGTCGTTAAATCAATTTAGTTTGATGGCTGGAACAGTGTCATTGATCCAATATATAATTTTAGATTTCTGAGTTTTTGTGTCAGTGATAGTATAAATAGTATTATTTGTATTCATTTCATTAATTATATAAAGTACATTAATTTGTCATGAAAATAAACTAATACAACTCGTTTATGTTCCATTAAAGAATTACATAAATGGCGCGAGAAAATGACCGATAAGTTGATAATTTAGTAATAAATTATAATAAAATATAGCCTACTCTTTGCTACGTATAGTATGTGAAGATAAATAGGCATTAGTTTGGATACAATGTATTAATATGTCAAATATAACTTTTGAGATATAAATTGCAAAAGGTTCAATATAATTTCGACGGTATATTAATTGAAAAACAACAACACAATAACATCAATCATACATCGCTTAATTATAGCAACACATCATTTCATATACTGTACTATGAACATAAAACAAGAAGTACAAACCAAGCCATGTGAAAATGTTCCTTCAATATTAATTTTAATTAGCTCCGCTGCAAGGTATTTGCACACCAACATACATGTATGTACACGTTGTACTAGCTAGCCGCTTAAATCGGCTAAGCGTGCACTGCACTCTAAAACAAAACATCGTAATGACAACATCAAACATCACATAAAACAGTTACCATTTCGGTGTGGTGCTAATTTTACAAGCTGTATTGTTCCGGTTTTATGCAATCATAAACTGCATGTCGACGTAACTCGGGAGAAAGTAATTCATACGTTGAACAAGGTGGTGATGAAGGACTGAAACATACGAACTATTACGTTATATCAATCAAAAAAGTGTTAATTCACATTAAAATCTTCCGCATCAAATCAGGAATATCTAAAAATAAAACAATTACAGTTTTTGTAACTATTTATATAAGAACATGTATATTGTTCTCGTTTGTTTGTGCGCATTTTTTATGACTAAATTTGACATTTGCTCTAACTGTGTGTGCTGTAAAATCAATGAATGTCTAAATCGACGTTTAGTTCACACATGGTTAAAAACTTCGGTCTTATGAACTTACTAAATTATATCATTTCGTTTATGAAACAAAAGCTTAAGTGCTATGTTAGTTGTAAATTACCATTGGCAGGAACCACACTGACTCGTTTTAGTAGAGTCACTAAGTTACGAGTATATTTAGACAATTGTGCTGGCGACTATAATTCCTTCCAGCAGCGTTTGGCGATTAATGCACATATTAGGTACCAAAGTCCCTCGCAAACAGTCAGAATACATTTGCTGCCATATTGATTTATCTTGGAGACTAACGACAGAGAGTGTGTGTGGAAACGTTCCATCAGGCATCAATATATGCCAGGGTTTGTGGTAAACTAACAGACACATATACATAGAAACTTCGATTATCAATATACGTTCATGCTTTCAACATAAATATTTCCTTACACACTATCATATAGTGATATGCCAATGTCAACATTCGTAGCATCTTTCTGTGTACAATGAATTACATCACATTGCGAAGTAATAATGATAACATTTCGTTTGTTGTATTAAACAAACTTATTTACCTTAAGTTGACATGTTTCTGCCGTTTGTGAATATCTGTAAGAAAACAAACGCCATAAAAAGTAAACTGCTTTTAAAACTGTCAAAATCATATGTTTTGTTCTATAATTATATATTTACTATGAAATATGTGTTTGGTATATGAGCTTGAAAATTATAATTGACATCTGTTATCGATACTAATAATTCGTTTGTCCAACATTGCATAATTATGAATTTACATAATCAATATAACTTAAGTTTATAACACTAAAGCATCCTGTTTTCTTTACTGTTGCGTGACCATGATTTGAATGTTTATTATATTAAGCAGCCAAACATCTTTTTCTGACAAAGATGTACTAAAATGATGCTTTGAACATTTCGTACGTTGACATCAAAATGCATGTTTATGCATACTATCGAGCTTAGTGGTACATCCTTCAGTCCGCAGGTTCATATCAGCGTAGGTTTTTTTGGTTGATGACGACAAATGAAGCGGTTGTTCGTTGTGGTGTGTGTTCGGTCGTCTAACATGTCCAACATTGGCACTCGAATTCTGTTCAGAGCCTTCTTTTTGCGGGAGAACTGTTATGTACATATTTTCCAGTGGTGCATCTTTGGACAAACTAAAATTAAGGATACGTTTAAAAAAAGCATGCATTTCATGTTTACCGATACAAACAACTGTTTCCAAAACTTAAAAAAACCACACGTGTTATAAAATTGTTATACCGTGTTTTGTCTTCGAATGAATTGGCAGCATCTAAAAGGAGATAAAAGATGCATATATAACGCCTGCATTGGCTGATAACGTTCCATAACAGAGTTGTATAACCACAATGCAAATGTATATTATTTAATAGAAAATACAGGGATTTATAAAAAAAATCTTAATTTATTAATTAGATATGTTATTATAATTCCAATAAACAAATATTTCTTGACGCTTACTCTAATGTCGACGACGCAGGACACACCGAGTAACCAGTATACCGACTATAAGCCCAAAGACAAGACCAAGCACTATACTTCCACCTACAGCTACATAAACAACGTTTGACGATTGGTCAGATGAGTTGTCGTTAGCTGTCACTGATTGGTCAGAAATGACGCCTTTTCGTGTCACTGATTGGTCGGTAGAGATGCCGTTAACTTCAACTGATTGGTCATAAGAGACACCGTTACGTGTCACTGATTTGCCGACAGAGATGCCGTTAACTTCCATTGATTGGTCATAAGAGACACCGTTACGTGTCACTGATTTTCCGGTAGAGATGCCGTTAACTTCCACTGATTGGTTAGCCGATATAGAGGTCCTATTACCTGAGAAATTAAATACAAACAAAAACAGCGTTATTGCTTTTGAAAAGTTCTTAAAGTTTCTCTACAGAATAAATGTTGTGTTGTGTGGTGTTTTAATACAATGTGCTTGAATAACCACGATGTCATTTTTAAGGTATTCAGATGAATTTCGAGAACAAAAAACTAAGTCACAACAAAATTGTGATGTTATTAAATCATGTAACATATATAATCTTGTATGCAGATTAACTTGATTTAATTTATAATTTATATTATTTAACTGTTTAAAAAGCAATATGTACAGATTTGGCACACACTAATTACTATGACGTGTTCTTCATTGAATGGTTAATAATTTATGCAGATAAAATTATAGAAAAAAAGAGATATTGTGTGTATTTTTTTAAAGCGTAATACTCATCGTATAGGTCAAATGACAACGTCACTGTACTCAATAATTGCATCTGTACCGAATCATATGCAACGTGTACAAAAGTTGAAAATGATTTATTGGCCTGATATTAAAACTTATATTGTCAACACCGATTTATTTCAATGATGACATGAAAGCAATATCAATATAAATTTTACATTACAGCTAAATATCAATACAAACGAAGGCATAATATTAAGTATTTGTATATGAAAGATACATAGATTTAGAACGATTTTTATTAATTTATGCCTGAAAGACTTTGAACGAAATACTTACCATGAACGTATATATGTATCTCGTTGCTAGACATGTTTCGGCCATTACCACTTGCCCAACATCGCCATATGTCTTCATTATCAACGTCAGTTGTATGTTTTATTGTACATGAAAACACACGAGGGCTAATGCATGAACAGTCAACATCGGTTGGCGGTGTGTTTTTGAAAAAATCACATTTACCGTCATTCATAAGTCTCATTAACACGTGACTCTCTTATTTGGCGTTCAGTGAAGCTTCGGTTTTCATCCAGGTAACAGATGATATATTCTGTGCCATTGAACATGTCATTGTAAGAGCATCTCCTTGCATAACCGTTGCGCCATTCGTGGACGATCCGTTTCCGACTAATGTAATCCCTGATGGACCTAATACAATGTGAGAACGTCGCATTCAATTATGTTAATGTTGTATGTGAATAAAAACACGTAATACGTATAAATAATAAATATTAGCAATGGATAAGTAGATTGATTATTTGTTAAATCATGTAAAGCCATGTAACATCATTTCGGTTTGCCAAACTCACCTATAATAGCAGCAAAGGTAGATCCTATGAGCACAATACATATTCTTATTACCAATTCAGTGACCGACATGCTAGCTTAACCTCTCATATCCCGTAGTAAACGCTTTATGGGAATTGGGATATAACGACCAGCGTCTAATGCGGAAGATACTGAAACATGGTTTTATCTTATCACAATTATTGAAACATATCAGTGGCCAAACATTACTTCATCACTAGGAAGATTAGGGCGGCAGTGTTTTGGGGAATTCATGTTATCATAAACAATTTGATTTTGATTTAGCCAAATACGATGAAAACTAACACATCCACTTACTCAGAGCACGTTTCGTAACAAGAACATCTGCGATATTCTTTTTCATTCGGATACAAAGTTGATGAATAAAAATTATAATACAAGTTCAGAAGAAGTGGTACCCGAAAATAAACAAAATATAAGTGTTATGAAATTGAAAAATTTATTTTGTATGTTGTATACTCATTTATGTGCAAAATGTATGTAAACTATGAGCAAATCCCGACGTATCTGTGCCGATATGTTCATAAGACACATATCTATACCCTTGTGGGTTCTACAACAAATACGAGTAAACTGGGAAGTTTCAAATTTCATTGTAGTTTACAACATTTTTAAATGGTACTCATATATTTATTTAAAAATCATCGTTTTTATATCGAGACAATGTAATGTTGCTATTTAAATCGTTTTCACTCGGTTTTGGAAATATTCCTATGAGCGCAACGCAACATTACAGTATTTTGCGAGTTTGCTAATGCCGATGTTTAGCAGTTAGAGTCATGTGTGTCAAACAACACAAATATTCAGGGCACGGTAACCATTTTAAGAATGATATTGAATAGCAACGGAATAAAGTTGTCAAAATGTCACACGCAATAACAGCCTGCCTTTGGAGACACTCTGTACAGAAAAATATTCTAAACGTAAATACAGGATTTGGTGAATACGTTGTTGTTATCTCGAAGAAATAAAATGTTTTGATTGAAGTGCACTTAAATATGTTCCTCTTAAAAAAGTAAAATATTAGTGAAATATTTGTATGAAACCGACACTAAAATACACAATCGTTAGATATAGTTAATAATGTATAGTATACGTATCGTGTGTAAACAGTCGTCACTGAACTATATATACGCTACATACCATATGTCTTTGTATAATTAACATGTGTTAGTCCTTCATGTGACAGTAGTAGTTGTAACATACAAACTTTGAGGGTTATGCATAATAGCTAACTGCTTTATATTTTGTCAAGCTTCATTAAGTAGCTTTTCCTTTCGTATGTGATTTTCACTTTGTTGTCGTATTGGTCGTTGCTTCGCTCAGGAAAACGGCGTATGTATCTTATACAAGTTTCCACGTATTTTATTTTTATCATCCTTTGCATATGTGTTAACGTACTATATTTCTAGATAAGTAATATACCTGATGATTGGTTTGTTTCATTAACCTATAAATATACTTACTTAAATATTGGAGCATTTTCTTTATCCAATTTAATCTACTGTTTTGAAATTCATTATATCGCAATGTGAAGTGCATTTCTGTTTTTAACGGGTAAGAAAGCGGAAATTTTGTATGTGCTATTTGTAACGCTCCAAGGGACGTTTTGAAAAACTCCTTCTATCATAGACACGCGCAACACACGTCATATGCATTTACGCGAGTTTTTCAAACATGTAAAATGCATTTATTGTGTGTAAATACCGATTTTAAATTAAGTCATATTACTTTATTATAATGGTAAACATTTATAAATAGTATAATACTATATAACTATGTATTTTATCGCTCTCGTTTATTGTGTTACATCGCATTCAATTTGCCATTCGAAAATGTGGAATAGAAGTTCACAAAACCAATTTGTTCGATACAACCTACCGGAACACAACTGACATGGAATATGCCCTTTGCATACGAGGACGGCCATACACTTTGACATATGACACACGAGCAAAATGTTCATGATGTTTTCACATAGAGTGTCTGTCTGGGTTAGTCAATATACGTAATTGACACGCATCTTATTATTTGATATTGGTGTAATTATGTGTGTATAGAATTTTATTATAAAAGTTTCGATAGTGTTAGAGACAAGAAAACACATCCATACAACCTCATAATTAACAACCCCATCGCAACTTTATGCAATGGAAATGTCTGCATCTGAACGTGTCGTTTGTAATGCCTGGTATTTGTTGAAAATATATGTATTTTACATGTTGAATTAAATTCACACTCTCTCAGATAACAATATCCATGACACGTATGTCACATACAAAACACAACATTTTTCTATTTTATAGCGAGAAATGCAACATAAAAAATTCTTAAAACTTACGTTGTTCATTGCGTCCAATAAACTTATATGTATAGAGTTCATGAACATACAAACACGTTCTGAAATACTCGTAATATACTATAGCAAAACGATGGTCACTTCAACAAAAATTATCCAAAACAATACAGCTTCTTTCTTCTATGGCTTTTGCGTCGTCTTTTCAGATAGCAAGTCAATAACCCAGCGGGACATTTTCTGAAATTACAAAGAAGTGTGTTCTAACTTAATGTATGGCTTGCAATAGTGGCTAAACGGTAAACATCGTGTCAGTCAATTATGTCTTAAAGTAATTTCATTAATCCAACCTCACCTGAATTCCATCATGAACGTTCGTGCAATGCGTGCGCACAAAGTCTTCCGGAAATGGGGTACCGCGACCGATCCGCTCACTCTCAAGCAATGCGTCGGCTCCGTCAAAATGCACGAAACACAGCCTGACCGTCAGTTCCGTTTCCGGTCGCAGGAAGCCGGGTCCGCCTGCCATGACCTTAAAAGTACACGTGATAACATGATGAAACACCGTATATGTGTAAATGTAGACTTTTATGTTTGACTAACATAGTCGGAATCTACGGCATATACTAGTAGTCATTATCACTTCATGGTATACCGTGGGAGCGATGTCTATCGATATTTCGTTTTCACATATATTGATGAGACAACTTAAAGTCAATACCATCGTACTTTTCTTTGATACACCTACTTGAATGAGGTATGGATAACGATCAATTTATCGGATAATTGTAATTACAAAAATAGCGAATCAGTAACTTTCTAATTACTAAACCATGTATATGGGTTAAATAGCTCGCCAAATGCACTTGGCTCTGACCTTTATGCATAAACATCTTAAAATGCCGAAAGGATGAATTCATTAATTTCCTTTTTACAAGCGATTTAATTCGATTGAAACATACCTCACTAGATATACAGATATAATCGATATGATCTCTATTAACTCGTGCGTAGGAACAAAACCGAATCCAAAATAAGAAACGATCCAAGCGTGTAATTTTTGCAAATGTAGTTCGTGAGTGCCAGTTAATATCGTCGAGCGATAACGCGTCGCTACTTTGCTTGAATGTCCTTGTGGAATTAGTAACGAATTCTATATCATGCAAATCAATTTGCCCACGATCAATTTAGAAGCATAGTTTATTTTGGTAACGCTGAGCCGTCTTTGCATGACGACATAATGCATACGTTTCATAGCAGTTAAAAAAAGGCACGCGAGAGGACGATGATGTCGTTGGAAATGTTGATGATTATTTGTTGATTGAAATGATGATTCGGTATTAATGATAAAGATGTGAAGGAGCGAGATGGTTAAGTAGAGTGGATAGCAGGAGAGGTCGCATTATACTAGAAAGATGAATAGCTTAGTATGAAATAGCAGCATGTGGGGAAACAGAGAGGATGGGAATGATAGACGTAGAGGTAGACCATGATGAGAAAGACAAAGAACAATCAGAAGTAAATACGATATAATAGAAGAGAAAAGTATAAAGAGATACGAGGATGTGTATGAAAAATATAATATGGATGAGGATAACAGAGTGGGAATATGAAAATGTGATGAAACGAACACGAACAAAAGGGCGAGGGGGTAAACAGACAGAAAATTACAATTAACAAAGATAAAATGTAAAAAGGAAGTCCCACAGAAAGGAAGGGCAATATACCTGAACAAGATGTAAGTAAACGCCTTACCGACACTGCTGTTTCTCGGAACAGCTTCTCCACCATTTGCTCGCACGTATGAATTCCCTGAGCAGTGAGCGTCTCCCTCAGAACCTCGAAGTTTGGAAAGATGTATAACAACCGTTTTAACGCCGACGTCGGTCAGTTCACTATCGCAAAACGACATAGTTTACATCTTCATCAAACTATTTTAATAACACATCACTCTGTAAAAACGGTGTTTAATGCATGTTTAATCAGAGACGACACTTTCCGCTTTTATCGTACTTTTCGTTTACTCTTTTGAGAAAAACCCACTTAAGCCGGATAGTGTCGTCTTTGATAAGATTGTGCGGACAGCACAGGCTAATCAGGAACGACACTTTCAGTTTTAAGTGTATTTTTCGTTTAAGGAAAGACTCAAATTGGAAGAAATCAAGTTTAAGCGGAAAATCTCGTCCCTGACAAGCTTGTGCGGTCAGCACATGCCAATCTTGGCCGACTCTTCACGCACATGCATTAAACCCCCTTTTCACAGAGCAATTGTATTTGGTGAAAGTAGTATCTTTTATTTAAAACAGAATTTGCGTTTTAGGTTTTGCTATAAATTTAGTAGCACTTGTTAAGGAGTAATTGTAGTGGTAGCTTACGGCAGTGATGTAGACTGTACTTGAATCTTGAAACTCAGAATTACTTAATTAGATATACGTTATGTATAATAAGCAATGATAAATTTTATATTCAACATGGTTGCCATTGATAATTACATGTTCATATGTATGATGTTGTCGTTGTTTTAAAAAAATCTTAACTAGGCCTGTAAACAATCCGTCGGATCGCAAGAAAAGATTTCGTGTATTAGGCCGGGTTTCCATGCATCCGTGTCCGCGCTCCGGGTCCGCGTTCCGTGTCCGCGATCCGTAAACGGACACGGAGTATCGTTTCCATGCATCCGCTTATTATTTAAGCCTTTCTGTGTAAAAAGCTCATTCCAAACGTGGTGGTATTTGGATTAGGATGTCGTTATTAGAAGAGCACACATTTTTTATGATGACTGCTGCGTCAGCACTGCAAGTTAGTAGACGGAAACGCAGACACGTGCCATCATAAGAAACCGTCAAAATTACGGTACATACTACCATCGTATTAGAGAATTAGAGCTGAACGATGAAGAGTTCAGGACCTTGGTAAGTTATTAATAATTATTAACAAAATATTTTAATACTTTTATAACCCAAGGTATACAAAAATCCTAATTATCTCCATACCGCTATCAGCTAATTTCTCCAACACCACAGTACAGAAAGCCGAAACTAGCTGATAAGCCACTCTGGACAGGCTGAAATAATGACAATTAGCATAGTTATATTGATAAACATTACTGATTATTCGTATTACAGACTTAAAAACTTGTAAGTGAACCCGCATAGACAAAAAAGTACATAAATAGCGACTTCTTATAGCGTTATATCTTGTTTGAAATGTATACTGTGTCTTTTGAAAAGCGATTATAGAGTGTACAATATGCAGACGATATATATACGAATTGTTTGATGCAATGTCTTTGTCATTGTATTCTTTCATACGTTGGTTGTATATTTCAGAGTGATCCCTTATTAAATATATTATTTTTTCACTAATATTTATGCTTGAAAGTCGGCCATTCATGATCACTTCCGTCCGTGTACTGAGTCCGCGTCCGTGAAAAATCGCTCACCGAGCGATTTTTCACGGACGCAATTCACGGACGAAAAATGCGGACGCGGAACGCGGATACATGGAATCGCTCCAACAGATTTCAACCAGTTCGTTTTTTTCGCGGACACGGATACACGGACACGGAGCGCGGACGCGGAGACATGGAAACCCGGCCTTACCCACCGATGGCAATATTCGGCTACGGCCGCCATTATGCGGGTGGTGTGGAACATGTAACTCTCGCATACGGCATGGTCTTGTAACACCTGCACACGTATGTTATATTGAAGTAAAAGAACAAACCAATAAAACAGCACAAATATGATTTAAATAACAAGTTTTGCTTCTTTTCTTCATCGTCATAATCGTTAATAACATAATCTTTATATTTGTCTCATTCATGATCATCACTATCACCATCATCTTCATTATCACCATCATCATCATCCTCATCATCATCATTATCATCATCATCATCATCATCATCATCATCGTCATCGTCATCGTCATCATCATCATCATCATCATCATCATCATCATCATCATCATCATCATCATCATCATCATCATCATCATCATCATCATCATCATCATCATCATCATCATTATCATCAACATCATCATCATCATCATCAATATCATCATCATCAATATCATCATCATCATCATCATCATCATCATCATCATCATCATCATCATCATCATCATCATCATCATCATCATCATCATCATCATCATCCTCATCATCATCAGCATCATCATCATTACCTACATACTCAATACCACCATTATCAACAATCTTTTATAACAAATTATCTCTTACCTCTGTGATTGCGTACTGTATCGGGGCGGCTACGGATGTGTACGTATTACTTGCAGCGTTCTTTACAGCGTTCTTCAAAGACGTCAGTTCCGGTGGGAAGATATGATAACCGACCTAAAAAAAAAAGTATACAGATTTTCCACTATAAAACTGCAAGACTTTCTCTTGAAAATTTTGAGATTCGACACATGAAGATTTTTTAAAGTTATCGTCAATGTAATTGGGACAGCGTATTTATGTTTTATTGCTCGATTAGATAATTATTTTCAAAACAATATAGGAGCGTATCTGCATATCTTCATTCCAGACAAGTCATCAATACACAAAGTTGTTTTTGCTATTGGACAATGACACAAAACAGTCATGAAATCAGCCAAAAAGGTCATTTTTCTTTTGGCGTTTTAACAAGTTATATTATATTTCATTTAAATTTGCAAAATATATTGTTCGACAGGGAAAAGTTATCACACCAAATAAAAGCATATGTGTTTCTTAGTTTAAGAATGTAATCAAGGTTAACAATTAGTCCAGCACAGTGGATTACATAAGGATTAACCTCACTGATTTAATTATATCTTCTTCATTTCATTCCCTAATTAAACGGTAACAATTATGGGAATATTTACAATTATTAAATACTTTGTCATTTATGTGTATTCATAAACGTTGATGTAACCAGTGGGAAATGCTGTGTGTTGTTGCATTTTGATGTAATAAGTAGGATGCTGTGCGATGTTGCATGGATTTGATATATTTTAATATAGTTGTTATCATGTTGCAAAAATATAAAACACTTTTGATTTCGATATGTGTACCTTCCCGCCATCCACCCATACTGGCCCACTTTGACATCCCAGAACACAACACGGTGCCTTCCGGATACACCTTAAAATATAGAGGGGATTAACGAAATTCCCATAAAAATAGATTCCAGACAAACGCACATGATTAAATCTGGGGTCATAGTTCATTTACAAAAAATACAAAACACAGCATTTAAGATGTGTTGCAACACTTTTGACCTTTTAGTGACCGACAGGTCAGCCATCAAACATGTGATGAATCAAAGCATATTGTTAAAAATATTTTGTTTCCCTCTTTCGGTAGCACTATTCGGTTTTTGAGCAAAAACTTCAAACTCGCAAGGAGATATGATTAATACATTGGCAACGCGCAGCATTCAATTGGTAAAAGAAGTTATGGCTTTGGAATTTGTTTAAAAAAATAAACGGTTGACCATTTTATATAAACTATCAGGGAAGCATTTTAGCAAGACACTCAGTGTTGTAAGTTCTCGCATTTTCAGACAATGTCAAATTGTGGTTGCGATTCACAAAAATGGTATTGAAAACAGTTTTAATGTGAACTCTTGTTTTGTTTTGATTGATAAAGCAGGTTGGACTGATAGTGAATTCTGCGCACTCTTCATTTGCCTAAATTAGTGAGCTGGTTCAAACCAAGACCTAACCGGCTAGAGGCCTAGGCATATGCAACACATAGACGACACATGGTCGCCGTATGCTAAACATGCTCAAATCGGAAGTCCTGGGTGAACTGTTACATTTTGAATAATTCACATGATTTGTAAAATACAGCTTACATGGTATGTTTTGGTATTAAAAAATATGTAAGCAATACAAAACATTTTCGGCAATAATTGGTTGTATTGGTATAAAGCATGTCTTACTTTAAGCTATGCATTTATGCTGATCAACAACAACATGCCGGCAATAACGGGGTTGTTATTAATAAGGTTAATTTTCTAGTTAAAAGTTTACTATTTATTTAAATGGTATTATTTTTATATAATGTGTCTTTATTGGTCTATTGATGTTACGTGGTATATTAGATTGTAGCTTATTTATGGTCAAAACTGATAAATTTGATACAAATATAAAGAAAAAAGAACGGATGTACTGCGCTTGCGTACCAAAGAGTGCCAAATTATGGCCTTTCACCAACATTAAACTTGACACCTATGCAAATTTAGTTGAGTAAAGCCTAGTCAAAAACGTATTTAGGACGCTATCACTTAAAATTGCAATCTCTTGCACAAAATATTGATAGTTTATTGTTTACAAGTCAACGAATATTTTAATATTACAATGAAAAATTGGAAGCTCAATAACAAAAAATCCGAATACTTCGATTCATAAAGATTGATGGCCAGCTTTAACTGAAAGCCGAAAAATAAAAATATAAATTTATTTTAGGAATAATAATAATACACATAAAATACACGATCATGAATAAGTCCCATTTCGGAATTGCAAAGGAACATGTGTAGATTTCGAAACGGAAATACAACAGTTGTAAGTCTTTAAGTGCTGTGTGTGAAAACTGAAATCTTAATAGTCATCACATTTCCGTAAAGTGTGCGTTAGTGGACGAGATAATAACGACGGGTCCGAACCTGCGGCCCCGGATCCCTTAATGTAAAACAATATATAAATAACTTAAAGCCCGCCTTTTTCATAAAACGTGCATACACAATTAAATATAAATCGCTGTACCTGGGCCATCGATGTGAAGTCACCATCGTACGTTAATCTTGCGTAAATTTCGTCGGCCAATACAATGACTTTGTGTTGTCTGCAAACGTCCCTGCAAATAATGTAGAGATTTTGAATACAGATAACCAACATTTACCCTAGTTATTGTTAACTCCATATATTTAAAGATTTATTTGTCAACGTTTGTCTTTGTTTTGTGTTTTGTATCAGAAAAAAGACACACAGGGTGATTGTATGGTTTATTCTTTAATCTAATAAACACATTGTTTTGTGCTTTGTGTGACAATACGGACATATTAAGGGTGCTTAAATTGTTTATTTTTCAAGTTATTGCAACGAATTTAGGAACGAAAACGTATAAATTCATTCATGATAACTTGTTTGTTTTTAATTCAAACATAAAGTCAATGTTTCGTGTTTACAATAAAATAAACGTTTAGTTTTTATTTTCAGTCAAACTTTGTTTAATTCCCAATCAGAATTAGTTAATTTAGAAATTAAAAGAGTGAAACCGAATGTATTTTTAAGGTCGACTTTTACCTCAAAGAGAGACTATTACCTCAAAGAGATTAATTCTTCCTTTGTGTATAATTTACCGGCTGAAAAGTGACAAAGGTACCAGTGTTAAAGCACAACATACCTCAGATCTAGCTAATCCGATCTTAACTTTAACCATTTTTATGTCGTATTCATATACAAATACAATTAATTCTGCAAAAAAAATTGAATCGGTTATTAAAAACTTAAAGGGACCTCTTCACAGATTTTGGCATGTATTAAAGTTTATCATTAAATACTGATAAATGTAAACATTGGATCGTGAAAGCTCTAGTAAAACACAAGAATAAAATTATAGACAGAAAGAAAAGTAACCCTCAACTTCGCTCGAACCTGTGACCCCTGGAGTAAAAGTCTATCGCTAAGACCACTCGGTCATTCGTGCTCATATATTGAGTGATGTATTTTATACTTTATATAAACAATCCTCGTAGTGTCACGAAATATAACGATACAACAGAACTCACCAAATTATTCAATCGTTTTGCGTTGCAACGCTTTAGAATTTTCATGTTTTTAAATCCTCAAAAGATGCATAGAATGGATATTTTAGAGCATGGAAAATGTTCAGTACATGTATTACTGTTTCCTCACAAATATAATAATTGCAACGAAATTTTCGAATCTGAAAGAATTTTGTTTAATTTTGACAATTTACCAATACGTGAAAAGGTCCCTTTAAAAAGGGTTCGCTTAAACGATAATGCATCAGAGCGACGTGAAAAAAGGAAAACATATAATTATTTCCTTTGATGAAGTATTTGCTGCTTTATCTTCATAGTCACACAGCGATTTTATGGCATCAAGATTAAAATATGCGATATCTTATAAAAGATCATTCGCATTTGAAGTGTTTGAGTAAGCTGAAATCATTCTCGTTAATCCCTACAAACAGTTAATATAGAAAAAATGACAGAGCATGAACACATTGATGTTATTTTGACGTATATTAAACATCATTAACCAAGTTTACGTACTAGGATTGTCCGGGTTGTTAAGGATGAGAAGCTTAAACGTGGAGAAATTCTAAGACTGAAGAAACTGAAATCGAAAAAGAATGATGTTACAGGAATTCGATCCGACTAGCAAAAGCAATCCTAGCTTACATAGCACATGCTGTAAACCAGAAATGTACAAGGCCATCATAAACAACAAGTGAAGTTATTACAACGCTAGTTGAAGTTGAATGAATGTATCACATAGTTGTATAATATATGTTATAAATGTAAACACGTTCACATATCGAGATTAATTATTTAAAGCCATGGGATCCTAGGGCGTTCAAGTTCAAGGTCGACGTCACGTGGTATCTTTAACGCACAGCATGCTGTTACTAATCTACATTGTGGGATAATTGTAGATGTCTGCATGATGGACATCGTGGATTGTTAATAATAAGTCAGAGTGTAAATGGCACAGCCTGTCAAACAGATTGTATATATTTATGTACATCATTACAAACTTTGCTTCATTTCGGCATTGTTGCACAGTCCGCATGCCTTGGTCGTGCATCATTTGCCTAATAGTGCTTGTCGACCTTAAGTCGCCAGTTGCAAATCATCTTGATGCACGGCACTTCTGTACAGCTTTGATGTTGGTTGTGGTATACTTGCATATACAAGGATGGGCCTTTTGATTGTCTTGTAGCATTTGGCCTTCACATCATGTGGAGACTCGCATGCATTTGTTTTTCAGAGTGTTTTGCTGGTTTACATGACACCATGCAGTTGTTTTCACATTTCCTGAGCTTTTCCAGTTCGACGTGCAAGGTCTTGGAGCGTATATTCTTTTTTTGTATAGGAGGCTATAATCAGCTAAGAATTCACAGGCGGGTGAAACTTTTATGACGTTGATGAACACGAAGAACAAAATGCGTCTGATGACAGAGTGGTGCACCGGATATTACAGGGTATGCGGCTGATATGTCTCTTTTAACAAAAACGTGTTAGTACCGATATGAAAGGAAGCCCCACTATATGATGTTGCCGCGATTCTCATTTTGTCAGCTAGGCGCTCCTGATGAACAGCTTCGGACTGTTTACTGAAGTCGGGCTTAAAAACTATATTTCCTGTAAGAAATGGCGATTAGCGGTTCTTGAGCGAACATATGAGCTGGCTGCCCATGTTGGTCGTGAGCTAAAATAGTAGTGCCGATTTAGCAGACTCATTATTTGTATATGGAACGCGTTCTCTAGTATGTTGAAGTAAACAGAAGTAAAGGACTATTCCCTGTGATTCAATGGGTTAATTCGATCGCCGCTCTTCCTGAATAATACACCTATTGCGACTTGCATCCATCAGAAGGTGTTTTTTATTGTAGGAGGGAGGCTTCATATGCCAAGGTCAGCGCCGATGCATATTTGTTTGAATAGTCCTTCAGAAACATAGTTTGTGTTGATCGAATAGTATTGATCAGAGCAATAAGTATCGTGTGAATTAATTGCAACACAATGTCCTTCTATTGAATATTTTATGGTAAGCACTTATATCAAGCACCGTCTCCTATTTATCGATCTTGTATGACAGTTTCTGGATTTACAACAAAACAATACAATTGTCTCTTCAGTTATATATTATGATTGTTGTAAAACAAAAGCTAGACAATTACACTCTACCTGTTTAAATGACGCTCGGTGTATGCTGGGACAGCTGGACTTGAGGCTTGTATGATGTCCAGGAAGGGAAAATGACAATGATATCTGAAACAAGGTTTACGCGGAAAAGTGAAATACTTTTGATAAAAAGCATCCTACCGGGGAAATAACGATGATATATGCCAAATAAGGATTTGACGGAAAAATGACAATGCTATCTAAAGTAGAAGTATTAGAAGTTGTAGCAGAAGCAGACGCAGCAGAAGCAGCAGAAGCAGCAGTTTTGGTATTAGTGTGGTAGTTGTTGTTTAGTAGTAGCAGTAGCAGTAGTAGTAGTAGTAGAAGTAGTAGATGTAGTATCATTATCATTGTCATTATTATTATTTTTTTTATAATGATATCTGCAACGTAAGGATTTGACAGGAAAATGACAATGATATCTAAAGTAGAAGTGTTTGTAGTTGTAGCAGAAGCAGACGCAGCAGCAGCAGTAGCAGCAGTTGTAGTAATAGTGGTAGTTGTTGTTTTTGTAGTTACGTAGCAGTAGCAGTAGCAGTAGTAGTAGTATTAGTAGAAGTAATAGAAATAGTAGAAGTAGTAGTATCATTATTATTATCATTGTCATTATTATTATTATTATAATTATAATCAATATTATTATTATAATTATTATTATTATTGTTATTGTTATTATTATAAACACATCTTTCATATTAAACATGCGTTCACAATGCTTTATAATTAGAACATTTACACGTGTTTAAGTGACATAATCGAAACAAACTAAACCAGACATTGATATCTGAAAACTGAGGTCCACGACGAAGTTATGCCAATGATACCTGTACAAGATCCCGATGGGGAAAGGATCATTATAACGAAATCTGAGGTCCCGTAGGGTATTATGACATTAGTATCTGAAGCTAGGATCCAAACTACAAGATTATAATGATATCTATATCAGAATGCCCCCGTGATAGAAAAAATACGTTCTGTCAATTTTCTTTTCTTTACCCACTCACAATTTGATGGGTCTTAATGTCTATTATATTTGAAACGGAGTAAATATAAATGTGAATCATAATAAAAATAATGTTGGTTAAATAAAGATTTATCGTTATTTAAGAGGGTGGAATAATACTTTAGTTTTTTTTTATTTGTAAATTGTTAACAAGCCCATCTGAGGTGAACAAAGCAAGAATTTGAAACAATCAATATGTTTGTGCGTTTGGAGTTTACGTTTCGAATGCGTGTCTGGGACCACTTGGGGAGACAAATACTGAATGGAAGGAATGACAGCGATTGTTTAGTGACGCGTAATATAATTACTGGTATGTAATCTATTTCGAAACTTAATACGTTTATCTCGCTTGATTGTGAAAATGCCATTCAGAAAGTCAAATACTATGGTCCGAACAACTATATTGTATTTTTATATTATATAACGTTTATTACGTCGACTTTTACAGTTTCATTCTTTTGATGGGTTAAATCTTAAAATCTGAGTTACTTTAAAAACATATACTCGTCTTGCAAAGGCTAAAATCTGGAACATGTATGCACAGTGTAGTTTTAAGGTTCATGGGGGGGATAAAATTCATTAAAACTTCGCTTTGGTTTTTCTTCATTCAATGTGGTACAATATGGTCAAACTATATATCATTTTAAAGCTTAAGACGGATAGAATAACATAAACATATTTTTGACAATTAATATTTGTGTGCTTTATTCATATTTTGGTTTAAAACCTATACATTTTTACACTAATTTACAAAATCTCAATCTAAAGTTAGGAAGGATATGCACTACCTTAAGTTGAATAAATACAAAGCTTTATACATATACAAGGTCAAGTTAGCAACATTTCACAGAAAATTATTGTCATAAAACAACAAATGAGTTTTTATTCAACTGCCTTTTTTGGATAAATTTCCTAAACAAAGTTCTAAAAATAGCTAAAACGTAACTACTTTTTAAAAATCCAGGTATGGTGGATAATAAGAGTCACAATTCTATTTCAAAGGCTTAACAATTTTGTTATTTACCTCTCAACAAAATTGCAAATTTTAAACCATCTCAAATTGAAATAGATTGCAGACGACATATAAAAAGTAAAGGAATATAAAGAAATTGGCAAACCGATTGATTTTATATTTCGATTCCTTCTACCCATTTTGAAAGCGTGGCCATCGCTGTGCTCCGTAGAAAAACGTGCAAAACAAATTGGTCGAAACCACGTGCAGTGGTGAGAAAACCGGGTATGTGTATACACATACCTGAGAAAACACATATCTTATTTTGACAGTTGGGTAGCAACTAGTAAAACAACTATTAACATTAATCAGCAAGAGATCGCACTAAATAACAGAAATGACCACGTAGAGATATCATCACTTACCCTATTTCAAATATTTTCCAGCTGAAAATTGTCCCCCACACGTCTTTTTTTAGTTTATTTGTATTGTTTTTCTGGAGCCGAAGTGCATCTCACAGAATATCCATCCAACTTCCGTTGTTTTCACTTTCGTTATTAAAATCTCCGTTTAAAAGAATTATTTCTACTTTTAGATTGTTAAAGCGATGTATTATTATATATTATCATTATAATAGTATACCGTGATGAATTGAACGGAGTTACGTATCGATCTTTCTGTCAGTCTGTAAGCGTACTATTTTATGCGCAATAATATAAGTAATGTGATTAGACAACGATTGTAAACATTGGTGAAATACTTCTTACATAGTTATTCTTTTGAGTGTTTATGAGGTCTGATCGTGCAGTTTGCAAACATCAACGGAAAGAGTACAATCCAATGCATTTGTCACCGTCAACCGTTTGGAATGTCAATTAGGCGATGAGTGAGTTTTTAGCATGTTTCTTTCTATTTTATTAATTTAAAAATGGCTGCCCCCATGGTGATTAAATGACATGTGTTCGAGTTTTGATATTTCTAGATATGTCAACTTTTTGTACTATTTAAGCGTAACTTGCCTTCGTCAATGTCGATATTAATCACTAGTTATATAGTTTTCAGCAGAAATACGTGGAATAAACATGATTCAGATTTTTGAAAATAATGTATATTTTATTGTTAGAATCGCTTTGTATTTTGATTGATTTTGTGGATGTTATGATACGTTGATGTACAAAATTGGTAGCAGTTTGAAGGAAAAACATCCTATAAAGCATATATGTATACATTTTCAATGTGGCATTCTTCCTTTAGTCAAATTTGAGTTCAATGCTAGGGGTCCCACATTTTTCATATTGAAGCCTCTACATGAACCTTAATGTAAAAACTATTGATTTTTTTAAAACTGTGTCAATATAAAATATGCGCATAGATTAGCTCTTTAGCATGCAGTAAGGAATTTCTTTACCAACACGACGTAATGACCATGTATTTGTACCTTAATTTTCCTAAAAAGCTAGGTCAATACAGCCATTTCTTAAAAAAAAACACAATATCATTCGCATACATTTCGTTACAATGTTACCACATTGATTCTTCCGTAGAGCTTGTCATATTGATTTATTGATTGTGATCTATACAGTGACATGGATGTTCTCACGTGATAACGTTACTTGGTATGATGTTACAAGAACAATAATTTGTCGACTGTTACATAGAAAACTTTTTGTCATCAGATTTTTTTTCAGGGTCTTTTGTTAATGTTCTTAAAAATATTATGCGTCTAAAATGAAAGAACGAATCTAACCTCCTTCAAATATGTTCATGAGTAGAAATATCAGCTCCTTACTTCGAGGCCAACTATGACGTCATCGGGTGAACGGGAAATGTCGTCATAACGTTTGTGGAAATCGCAAATCGCATATCGCAAATCCTGAATACCTAAAAAAGATAATTAATATTGTAATGTGCGTTATAAATTGCTGTTGGCTAAATAATGCTCATACATAATTTATGATTATAAAGATACATGTAATAGATCCACACACTTTTTTCAAACACATACCATTCTAATTATAATAATTTTATAGAACTGCAATCCAATTATTTTTTAATTTAAAAACAACTAATATATTATTAGAGTATACTTGACAACCATCATATCATGCACAGAACGCTTAAGCAGATGCAGATATGTGCACGCTCTACGCTGGATATAAATATAAAGTTACCAGCCACGGGACAATAAGCGGCCTTCGATGCATGTTTGCTAAGCCTTTCGGCGGCTTTGTTTATAATAGGGAATGGCGATTGACCGAATCCGAAATCATAAATTGTCTTCCCTGCCGCCATAAGTTCTCGCACTTTCTCGTTGTGCATGAGATTTGATGCCCCGGAGTAGTTCTCCAGCGTCTTCCTCACAAGCTTGTCTGTGCTGAAGTCCTAAATGGGATGATATATTAAAATAAACTTCCTAAAAGAAAGTAATTTGCGTTTCCATAACAGAATTGATCAAAGTGAACATGCGAAACTTTGAAAGGGAAAGTATATTTTGAATTAATTATACCATATATTACTATTTAAAAACATACTATGTTGTTAAACTTTAGATATCAATGTAGTTATAATCGACTTAATAACCTCAAGTCTGGTATCATTAAGACGCACATATAAAATTAGGGCCAATAACCCGTCATATTAACGGCCTAGAATGTATTGATATATTAGCTTTAAAGGGGCCTTTTCACAGATTTTGGCATGTATTGAAGTTTATCATTAAATGCTTTATATTGATAAATGTAAACATTGGATCTAAAAAGCTCCAGTAAAAAATCAAGAATAAAAGTAAAAAAAGAAAAAAAAGTAATCCTCAAGAGGGCTCGAACCACTGACCCCTGAAGTCCTGGAGTAAAAAGCAAACCATTTAGACCACTCGACCATCCGTGCTCATGCAAATATAGATGTATTTTATACTTTATATAAGCAATCCTCGTAGTTTCGCAAAATATAACGGCAACAACATAACTCTCCAAATTATTAAATCGTTTCGCGTTGCAACGCTTTATAATTTTCGGGGTTTTAAATCGTCAAAAAATGCATATAATGGCTATTTTAGAGCATGGTAAATGATAAGTATTACTGTCTCACAAATATCATTACTAAAACGAGAGTTTGCGAATCTGAAACAACTTTTTTTAATTTCGTCAATTAACCAAAACATGGAAAGGCCCCTTTAACGCTGGCGAGCTATATATCATTTGTAAACAACATATAAATACACTGAGGCCTGCGATGTTTCAGTATTTCTTGTACGCTGATAAGCAGCTCGTGAAGAAATAATTAAATACAATTTATACATTACTATTAGCCTAGTTACACCGTTTAGCAAAAACGTTCAAATAAGATATGGACCGTGGTCTGTGATAATGGGGTTTAATGCAATTATAATAAAGTGTCGTCCCAGATTAGCCTGTGCAGTCCGCAAAGGCTAATCAGGGATGACACTTTTCGCTGAAATAGACTTTTGCTAAAGAAGAGACTTTCTTCAAACAGAAAATAACATACAAGCAGAAAGTGTCGTCTCTGATTAGCATACGCGGACTGCACTGGGACGACACTTTACGCACATGCATTAACCTCCTTTTTTACAGAGCGCGATCCAAATAAATGTTCGCTTACCATGCCGATTGTAGTAAAATTACTTCAGTCGCCTTATTCACTATCCCTTTACTGGCTTGAGCGTAACTATGCCATGCGTTTATTCGATGCAAAATGATCCGATACTTACACACGCGTCTGTATGTTACTTGGTTTACTCATGATATCGGTTTCAACATAGGCCAATCTAAACCCGCGTGTTTATTATCCGTCCTTTTTGGTGAATGGCGATAGAGAGGTACATGCATTACTTACAAGTCATTCTAATTTTTATAAACAGATCTATACAACACTCATCGAAATAATAATCACTCACACCTGAAAGATATCGATTTCATATTCGTTATGTATAAATGTATATTAATGAAGTTGTTTCCTTATAAATTCAATTTTGTTAACCATTATTCGTGAAACGTGTATAGGTATTTAAAGTAATTATCCTTGCTTAGTCAAGGTTGTTTGAAGAACATGTTCAGCAAATGAAATATTTGGAAGATAAGGCGCCGTTGAATTCGAATTTAAGAAAACAAATTCACTATGTTCAAGTGTGAAAAGCAATTTCATAAAGATCGGTTAGACATATATATCCAAATCGTAGATTTAAAGGAACGAATTTCACATTATTCTTGACGATGTGGTATTGATTTAAAGTTCAGTAAATGTAAAATTTGACTTAATTACTGTGTTTTTTTACGTCTGTTTCATCATCATCATCATCATCATCATCATCATCATCATCATCATCATCATCATCATCATCATCATCATCATCATCATCATCATCATCATCATCAGCATCATCATCGTCATCGTCATCGCCATCACCATCATCATCATCATCATCATCATCATCATCATCATCATCATCATCATCATCATCATCATCATCATCATCATTATGTTCTTCCCCATATTAATGAAAATTAAAGGGTTTATTGCCTGCAATTAACTGCAACAATTTTCATTGAAACGAACAAACCATCCTATCGAGGATGTGAAATCAAAAGTTTGAAAATGTTTTTATTAAATAAACAATTTAATAAGAATTAACATAACAAAGATACCAATATAACGTTTACAGTATTAAACATGTAGTACTCATCACAACAAGAATTTAATAAGAGATTATTCAAAAAGAGCATTTTTTTCAACAATTATTGCACAATAATCTACATAACCAACGTCAAACCCAACGCAGTATTTTATAACAAAATTAAAAATGTACTCTGCCTTTTGTTATTACATACTCATACTTGGAGTGTTTTTCACAAATTAGCTTTATCCAAGAGGCTCTAATTTTACAAAAGCATGACAGATGTTAATGACTTATATTCATCAAATATTTTTTTTTGTTTTTTACATTCCAACATTTCATGTACATTCTTGAGTAGAAGATGACATTGATTTGCATCAAATAAGAATCATTAAAAAAGATAAAAATCCTTCCAAATTCGCGCGGGTCGCATTTCATAACTCAGTGTCTACAGTAATCCACAGAAGGGAGGTAACGCCGCTTGCAGTGTACGACATTTCAATACCGCGTAGAACAATAGGTCAATTCAAATGTTAACCCTTTGTCACTTAAATACAAATTTTTACGCATTTATAGCCCCTTAGAAAGTTAAATTTAATTAAAGACCTTTCTTACTAGATTCAAGTTTTAAAGGCTACATTTCCAACCCTAAGATAATGATAAGCAGCAAACAGCATAAAACCCGAACATACTGCGAGATACTCGCATGCTGTTCTGTTTTTGTTTCTGTTTGCACATAGCCATTTCACTTTGTTTCTGAGTGGGAAAGGGTTAATAGATGACCAGTCCAGCAAATCGTATACAGAATAAAATAAGACATGATATTGATCCCTTGGAATTGTGTATAGTTATTTAAACTCATGCGCTTCTATAGGAACAGCAAGTTTGAGGTCCGGCAATGGTTTGTTGAAGCCTTCTTTACTGAGCAAAAAGAATGTCGTTATCTCGCCTTTGCCCTGAAATCAATGACAAGATTAGTACTTAGATTTCATATTTTATGTTCACTTACATCACTCACCATACTTCATCTGTTCATTTAATGTGTATTTTTCATATCAATATATCATAGTCGAAATAAACGTAGAATGCTCCTAGTGAATATTCTTACTTCTTCATCGCTGGACATGTTTAAAAACAGGTTCGAACAAATGTTAAAAAAAGCGATTCGAATACATGTTTAAAAAGCCATTCGAAGACGTGTTAACAAGCGATTCAAGTTTTAACATGTTTAATCTAAACGCTGAAGGCACTGACTTTGTTCGCTGTTGTAAACTCTTAGACGCAACTCAGTTTTCAAAATTATGTTATAGCTTTTTATATCGCAAGTTTGAAATTAACACATCCCATTCAAGTTTATAAAGAGTGTGTCTTCAAGCACAGGTCGAGATGTGTTTTTTATTCTTCAAATCATTAATAAAAAAGATAATTTAAGCTTCATTTTGGGAAAACAGGGCTTAATGCATATACATTAATTATCATCCCAGTACCAGATACTCTCTTTAAACGAAAAACACCATACAATCAGAAAGTTTCGTCCTTGATTAACTTGTGCGCATTGCACAGTGTGCACAGGCTAATCTTATTTGACATGCATTAAGCCCCGTTTTCACTGAAAGCAGCTAATACAGCAGTACAGATGTCAGTGATAAACACTAGACTGGCCAATGTTGTCCAGTTAAACACTATCGATTAAATACACACACTGCAGTAGTAGAGCAGACGCTCCTAGCATTCGTCGTCTGCATAATGTTACTACAGGTAGTGCAGACAGGCAGTGTTTATCGTTCCTAGCGTAGCTTACCGCAGACTGACTTGCAGTTATCGTTCCTAGCGTACTTAACAGCACACTGACTTGCAAAACTGCCACTCTACATTAGTTGTGAGCTTACGTTTACAACTAAAAAGCTATTTGAAAACATGTTTAAAACGCGATTCACACTTAAGATTTTTTTTTTCGTTGAACGTCCAATTAACACATATTTGCTGGTTGAATGCTTAGGGCTTCAAGCAAGAGGTATTAAGTAAGCATCCTTTATTACCCTCGCAGTATAATTAAAAAAAGGTGTTAATTTAACGAAAAAATATTTTCAATTCTACATTATTATTTTGATACGAGTTTTTTTTATAACAATGCAAACTATATTTTACTATGCTTTTCCAGATCCGGTTGTTTGTTGCGCTTTTTAGATTCTTTACGACGAAATGTGCTTCTTTGTTCGTATTTTTAAAATCATCGAGAAGCATGCGATAACTTTCATAAACGTCATGAACTAACATGCTAGCTGTTTTTATTCAGAACACATGATACTATTTATGACACGAGTTTGGATCGAAAATTTAAAACTGGAACACGTTGGAATATGTCGTAAATAATCTATACGTATGTTAGAGTAAAGCATTCTATATAATGAAATTGTTAATACTGTTACCGACCTTCATAGCCACTGGTCCTCTGCAGTGGAAGTAGTACCCGCCCAGCTGATCCAGAATGGTCTTACACTGGGGACTCACGTGAATACGCAAAGCTAGAAATATTGAATGAGATCATCAGCGAATAATATTGCGTAGTCCTCTCTTTGGGTAAAATCAAGCTATACGTTTACGTTAGGGCTTAAGTTATTATATACACTTAGAATGTCATTATCTCCTTACCTACCCTAACCATTCACCGTAAACGTAAACGACGTGACTCGCTTACCTACAGGCACAATCGGTGCATATTCAATTTTTACTCGTGTTAGTTTTGTCTAACAAAAAAACGCACTCACATAACACGTTGAAATAGGTGGCATTGTTTTCCAGATAGATAAGACACAAATTACAGATACCAAATAGATATTACACATCAATTAACCCCTAACCCTACCCCTAACCCCAAACCCATAACCCTACCCCTATCCCTAACTTTACCCAAACCCCTAACCCTTCGTTGGCGGAGTTAACACCGCACTTTCAATTGTACAATTTCTCTTTGGTTGTGAATCTGTTTGGAATACAACGCTCTCGCGTTGAAAGATTTTGCACTGTGATCAATGTGGTGGGAAGAACTGTATACTGATTTTTTCACGACCGAACTTTTAGTTAATGTTCATAGAGCTTATCAAAAACCAAGAATCCGTGTTATTTAATATCATTTCGACCCAAATTTTTCAGATTCATTTTATCGCTGAACACCATGATTACATCTATGATTACATTTTTATTTACCAAACAATTTAAACTTGTAATCTTAAATTATATTATTATGTCTGCTACATTTTTAATACAATTTCCAAAACGTTTGATGTTATGATCTTATGCTCAAAATGTACCATTTTTGCAGCCTGAGATTAATGGACTTACCAAGGCCGCTTGACTCCATTCTTGAGGCATAGTTTACTGTGTCCCCGAACAGGCAAAACCGGGGCATTTTCAGTCCCACCACACCCGAACATACAGAACCTGGCGGGGATTGGACAAATTACATATTTAAAGCAAACAAATGATTTTAAATGATTCAGTTTTTAACAAGATCCAGAGAGGGTTATTACGTGATTATTAAGATGGCGACGTCCATGCCGATGCAGGTATTTTTCGCCGTTTAATACCCTTTATTTCTGGTATTATTATTTTTTTACTTCCGCTCACTTTCCAGCCATATAAGCAAGAAAGTTACTGGCGTTTATTTCATAGTTATATTCACTCTATATCTCGACTTTACTCGCTGTGATATTTCTTAGCGGGATAACATAATTGGAGCTCCACTAAGAAAATTTGCGGTGTGTAAAGTCGAGATATAAAGCGAAGTTAAATACGAAATAAACGCTAATCCCTTTTTTACTGAGATGACTGGAAAGTGAGCGCCATTAAACAAATAAACACAATTAATAAAGGGTTTAAAACGGCGAAATATAATCGTCTCGGCATAGACGTCGCCATCTTGACTATCACGTAATTACCCCCTCTGAAGATCGGAAGCAAAGGAAAGAGGCAAATCACGCTAGAATATTGTTAGGTTTTACAGTGGGACTCTTCATGATTGCCACTTTCGATCCTATTCGATACATCGATACATTAACGTGTACATCTAAAATTGGTAGATGTTTGCCATTGACCATCCGTATTCAACACGAACAAAGCTAGAGCATCACGAAAACGTTAGATAATTTGGCCGATCTAACTTAATTTCTAAGATGATCTTGAAAAAAAGCAAAAAGAACTGAGAGGCCAGCTGCTGGAAAGTCGTCAAGAGAGCTATGTAAAGAACATAATTTCAACAAGAGCAAGGACCTACTGGAACAGGCCGACCATCACGATTCAACACAGCAAGCGTTAACTTATTATTTCGTAAGGTTTTCTTTTTCATTTTACCACTGTGTATTCCAACCCGCATCTGCAACTGTTTCTCGGGTCGGTGCCGTATTCTAAACTTGGTCACGGAGCTGAGAAGATCTAGAGCCATTGTCGCTATCTCGCCAGCGTGCTTGTTACCGTTCCGCTGAGGTAAGCCGCTCACCACCATGTAGGCGTCACCGATGGTTTCCACCTGTGCGATATATAGGTAGATCTGTATATGAAGATATAAGGATTATTTTCGATCGCGATGCGGCTGTTAAGTTATTTGGTTTCCACCTGAGCGATATATATGTCGATCTTTATATGAAGATATATGATTCATTTTTGTATCGCGATAAGGCTGTTAAGTTGTTTGAGTAACCTTTCCACCATGAAGGCGACACCGATAGTTTCCACCTGTTAGAACTATGTTACGGTAAATATGCTAAACTATGAGTTTCTTATACGTTTACTTTGTTCAATGTTACGTTCAGTATGATTTGCATAAGGTTTTTGTTTCATTTATATATTGCGTTCAATGTTTGCAATAGGTATATTTGACGAGCAATTTGAATACCATTTCCACCATAGAGGAGATATATATTAACATACGTTCTTTCAAAGATATTGCGTTCGATATTTCTTTCAGTAGGTTTTTGTTATTTATTGGAATGCCCTTGCCATTATAAATACGTCGCCTATGGTTTCCACTTAAACGACATGTACTTAAACGTTAATTCAAAGATATTGCGTTTATGTTTTTTTTTGCAATCGGTTTGTGTAAGTTATTTGAATACCCTTTCCACCATATATGCCATATATAATTATATGTTCTTTCAAGGACATTGCGTTCAATTCATTTTGCAATAGGTTTGTGTGAATTATTTGAATAACTTTTCAACCATGAAGTGGTCGCCATATTTCTGCTGTTTGAATAAATATCATTAATACATGTAAAGAGAATTATCTTCATTCTCACTCGCATAAATTAGTTTATATTTGTCTTTAAAGGGATACTCTAATACGAGTATAGAATACATTTAAAATGAAATCCAAAAGCTCATCGCTTACATATTTGTCTTATATAGCTATTATATAATCCGATCTACTGTCGTCATTAGTACTTCGTGCCCGTCAAATATATTTCAAACATTGTACGTGCATCCGTCCAATATACTTAGTAATGAGCGATCCGAGTTTAAGCGAACATTTCAGTCTGCTTAAGATATATCCTTCGAGAACAATCAGTCTAATACGCATGGTGTTAAAATTTGAAATATTGCAGATTTGCAACACCATTGTAGTGAAACATGAAAAACATTCTTCAAATATGTATTTAAAATATACTGCGAGGATTCAGTTCTCGAGAAACACGATGCATGTACAACGTCATTAGATTAAATGCTCCGCTGCGGTAAGGATGTTAAACGTTAAAAAAACGTCAATGAATATTAAAGGTATATAATAAAGGAATATAAATAAAATAAATAACATATGATACTATTTAACAGCGTAGTGAACAATACTGCTACTTTTGTTTACTACAAAGCTGATAAATGCATATACAAACATTCTCTCCCTCGACCCATCCAGTAAGGTATGTTTTAATCAGTCAGGATAATCACGTTATAGTCAAGATGGCGATATCAATGCCGAGACATTTTTGCGCCGTTTTGCTTTCATTAATGTTTATATTAATTCTTTTGATAATTGCCGCTTACTTTCCAGCAATGTCAGAAAGGAACTTTTTAGTTTTTATTTCGTATAAAAACTTGCTCTATATCTCGACTTTACTCGCTACAAAATTTCTAAGCGGGATGACCTATTTACAAATCCACTAAGAAAATTCACAGCGAGTTAAGTCGAGATATAAAGCAAATTATGATAGGAAATATACTGTAACCACTTTCTTACTGATATGGCTGGATACTGAGCGTCATTTAAAGATTAAACAAATGTAATAAAACATATAAAACGGCGAAAAATACCTGTTTCGGAATTGACATCGCCATCTTGACTATCAACTGATTACCACATCTGTGTATACACATTAAAATGTATCGAGGTATTGTACGCAATGTAAAATAACATGATTTTATAGACTGAAATACGTAACGAAGATCTCAGTATAAACTTATAATTTCTATTACCTTATATACATCGTAGTCCTCAATAATCGTGTCGAAGCACGTGTACAGATCATTCAGAAAGTTAACAACCTGAAAGAAAAGTAATAACATATGGGCCTCGCTCTTTGAATAGGGGATTAAATGCTTGTGCGTAAAGTGTCGTATCAGATTAACCTGTGCAGTTTGCAAAGGCTAATCTGGGACGACACTTTACGCACATGCATAAAGCCCCCTTTTCACTGAGCAAGGCTCATAAAGGTGGCACTGTATATACTTGAAATTTTGCAGCAACTAGTGTTTACAAATTGTCCTTGCACGCTATTGAACAAAATCTTGCACCACGCTAACGGCCATAAAAAATTAACACATTTGACAAGTGCATGTCAAAGCAATAAATCAATCCGAATCGTGAACACGTTACGTTCTTCTTATAGCTCATGTGCTAAAGCGCAAGAATACATAGGGACTATTACGCTAGTCATTTGTTCAAAGAGTATGTATAAGTCTTGATGTTTTGTTATGCCGCATCACACGAAGTTTTAAAATATATATGCACTTTACTTTATTTCAAATAAAATTACAAAAATAAATACACTGGTACTACGTATTCGCTTTTCTCATAACGCGTTGGACAATATATGTGACGTCATTGGTTACTCACATATTCCCTAATGATTTTAAACAACAATTTTGCATGGGTATTGACTTCAATCTTATGTGGATTTGACATTTGTAAAATGGTTAAGTGTGGCAATTTTTGTTATCGAAGTCTCGTGTGTTAATTTGTAAATGATTTTGGCGTATTAGTATTTGATATAACTCTGTCGCTGAAATTGTTGAACATTTATGAGGAGTAAATGTTGGTGCCAGTTGTGATCGTGTTGCACTACACTAGCTGGTAAAACGTGAATAGTCTGCTACTGCTTCAAAGATTGGTAAAAACTCGGTCAATCTTATGTGTCACTTGCATTCTAAATGATACTATACACAACTCCATGATAACGTTTGAAAAATAGTTAGTTTAATATGGTAAAATGGAATCGCAAAAAAGCGACAACATATATCTCGTACAGAGTTTATAGTATGCCGACTTGCGTTTAATCGATTGATATTATATATTTATATGAGGATTCTAAACAGTTATTTCATTAAAATCGGGAAAGAGTGCATTCAATTCCGGACGGAATTGTGGGGATTTGTAATAACATCCTTTGTTCGACCTCGTCCCTACCACATCTTCCATTTACTGGCATATGTATGCGCAATTTGTAAAGACTGCCTCAGAACACAGACAGTTTACTGATCCCCGTGTTAAGTAAAATAACCTATTCCCGCAATAAAACTGGTCTCAATTGAAAACGTCGAAGATTTCAAACAAACTTACGAACCAACCTCCATCGGGGAACTCTCCGATGAAAGAGTCGTGAATCCGACAATATCGGAGAAGAAGACTGTGACGCTGTCGTACGTCTCAGGCGCGACCATCTTGCCCAACTTCAGGTCGTTCGCTATCGACCTGATAAATATACGGACCAATTCTAAATTAAAATCATTATGGATGCTTGGTTCGTGCCTATTCTGTCTCGCATTCGAAAATGCAACATGATTTAGGTACAAAATAATATAGTTACAAAGGGCGGTACAAATGCTCATATGTGTTACCCAAAGATGGAATTTTTGCAATACTGGCTTCAACTGGAAGTGACTTTGTGCTATAAAGGATGGTTTTACCTATAAAGATGAGCATTTGCACACACATCGAGGCAAACTACCCTCACCAAGGGCAATTACTGTACGGTAACAATGCAGACCTTGGATTCATTCTACACATCAAATTCCCAGTGCTTTTTTGTTCCAACTCTAGCTGATGCGGATGTGCACCAACATCGAGGAAAACAGTTATTGCCAAGAGTATTTGATCTGCGTAACTGCGTACTTGGGTAAAACAGACAATCGTCACTATGCAAACATGGGTAACATCCTACTCTAGCAGGTCCTCGATGCGTTTCTGTTCTATCTCTAGCTCCGGTGTGCGGCCTATGTTCAAACACCTCGAGGTAAAGTACTCTTACACCAGGCATACAATTTACATTCCTATTGAACACGTACAATTACAACAAACCTGGGTAACATCCTACAAAGAAGGTATTCGGTGCGTTTCTGTTCTATCTCTAGCTCCTCGCTGCGGCATATATTCAAAAACCTCGAGGTAAAGTACTCTTACCACATTCATTACGTTCCTATTTAACACGTGCAATGGTGACAAACCTTGGTAACATCCTACAAAGCAGGTCTTCTGTGCGTTTCTGTTCTATCTCTAGCTAATGTGTGCGGAATGTGTTAAAAAACCTCGAGGTAAAGTCCTCTAACACCAGGCATAAACTTTACGTTCCTGTTTAACACATGCAAACATGACAAACCTGGGTAACATCCTACACAACAGGTCTTCTGTGCGTTTCTGTTCTATCCACAGGCATAAACTTTACGTTCCTATTTAAAACGTACAATGAAAAAAAACCTGGGTAACATCCTACAAAGAAGGTCTTCTGTGCGTTTCTGTTCTATCTCTAGCTCCTGTGTGCGGCTGTTAACGAGTTCTTCAAGGTGGTCAGCGTACTTCTCCATCATGTGCACCATCTGGTCCACAAGGTTCGTTGTCCTGCAAACAGGCCGTTAACTCTTAAAGTGCTGGAACCGAATTTTGAAGGCCTTTGCAAACAATTTGGATCCAGATGTGACGCCACAAAACGTGGAGTCTCATCAGGATCCAAACTGTTTGCTATTCTGGTAGTATTTTAAAAAAATGATATTTTTAGAAATTCAGCAGACGACATTTTAGCAGACGAATAAATTTCCCAGCATGCAAAGGGTTAATTGACAAGCCTTTAGTTCGAATTTGTAAAAGCTGTAGTTACTCATGTCTCATTTAAATATTTTTTTGTTTGGGTGTGTCAAAAACTTTGTGTCAGTAAGTTGTCATAGAAACCAAACGGGTTTCTTTTAAAAATGACTAAGTGTTCTTGTCTAAGCATCTGTTAATAACTTAGCAATTTTTATGCTAAAACTAAGTTAAACGCGTTTCGTTTCAAATGCCAATTAATAGTGCGTGTGATGTCAGTATTAAACAGCATAACGGTGGTATCCGTTGAATGGATAAATACTCTGGCGCGTTTTGGAGCGTTTCATAGACCGTTTGCTGCTGTCAAGTTATCATTTTGATTTGAAAAAAACAACAACACGAAAACTCGAAGTTTGAAGTAAGGTTGTAACACAATCATTCTTCAGATGTCATGGTACATTTTTGTATAAAACAAATGCATCGTTTAAGACGAGACGTAGTATTAAACACTATTTTATAATCAACCTATGTTATCAAGACCTGTGCAAAAGCTAACAAGATTTAGTGTAGCGTTTAGAAATCTATCTCCGGGAACTACGCATTTCCTAAGCAGATATGCAATAATTAAATCGATGGATTCTTTCGCACTCGACGCAAAGCCTTTGATGGCAAGAATAGTGTCAACCGACAAGCTCTCGCGCATATTGTTCTCGACAATTTTATTTTTCGTTTAATAGAGCAATAACTTACTTTCCGTTATTCAATTTCTTCAACAGTTTCAATATTGTATCAAAGGTCGGGCGGAACATATGAACCTCTTCCCAACACATGCGCATAATGTCATCGAGTTCCGGTATTGTTTCTTCTGTCGGTACTTCCGGCCTGAAAGGGGGCGTCTGCTTTGCAATTATAAGTTGAAGGATATCTGAAATAAGCAAAAGACAAAGATGTAGTCAATGTATTTGTACATTTAATAATGAATAGAAAGTAGTAATGTTGAAAGAAAATTTAAGATATGGCGAAATACAAATACATTTATTGGTTTCCAGTAAAGTCATGCTGTGGTATTTGCAAATGTTTTTTACATTTGCAGCTACTTTTGCCATCACTCAAGTAATTGTTCTCGTCTTCGTGCTCGTTAAATAACTACCGTACATCGGTCAAAGAGCAATTTGATCAATATATTTACGTACTCGGCACAATAATCAATATTAGCATTTGGTTCATTAGCGTTATGGTCAGTAAACTATCTGCTGTCAAATCGTCCGAATACTCATCATCATTTACAATAATAGAATGAAAAAGATGGTCATTTAAACAGGACAACCCTCCTGACCAAGGTTACTTAAACAAATATCGATAGCAAAATCACCGTCATTATTATGGTTATCGCCATATCAGGATTATTCATGAGAAAATCACATCACCTTGGGGATCTAGATGGTTATACGAATATGGACCGGATCTCAGTATGATTTCCTGTAAAATGATTCCATAGGAATACACATCACCCTTCTGGGAGCCTCGGACGCTCTGACTTTTGTCGCGAAGCAACTCGGGTGCTGTCCACAACAATTCTGAAATTGCCTAGATATATGTAGTTACGTTGGTGTGCCATATATTTAGGTTTATGACTTAATACATTAAAAACGAGTTCATTGATTTCGACTTTATGCATTAATAACGATGGAAGAGAGAACAACCATTGCAATCGTTTTTGACTTTGTTAATTATAATAATTATAAATAAACAGTGCCAAACAAAAATTATTCGATAAATCGCATGACGTTGGCAGTGATAAGACAAGACAAGGTTCTTATAAACAATACAACTTTCAGCCGAAAATTCGAATTGGAAGAGTAGACATTTCTAATAATCATGGAAACATAGGCACTGAGCAGTATTTTAACTGTGTTGTGAGTGTAGATACGTTTCAAAACTAAGGGCTGGAGTTTAAAATTGATGCCTTATTATTCAAAATAGTATGTGTTATGCCACTCTTCATATACAAATCACCGAATATTATCATTTTTAGCTATGAACGCAATTTGGCTGCATATGTAAATGCTAGACATTGGAATACACATGTATTTAAAACAGGAAGGGATGAAATCCTATTTGATAAGTTGCTTTCCAAGTATCTGATACGTTAGGCAGATATAAATGATGTGTTTCAGATTAGGTATTCATCAACCATTTCGTAGACTTATGAATAAATCTAAATCAGAGTTTGAATTTATATACAGGCTCGAAATGGTGCTTTTTTAATTACCTATTGTTTTTATCAAATAATAATAATACACTTGACTTAAAGAAGTTTTAGTACCTTAAAATTTTAAAAATATTTTTTTGACTGAAATCTAAAAATCGGTTGGTTTATACGGGCCCAAGTGCCTGAATAATCAGTAAACTTGCAATCGACTTTACAAATCACAAAAATGTTCGCAAAAAAGGTGTAAGAATGTATTACTTAAATTGGTTGATATTCTATGTATAAAAAATAAAGTGAAACTATGCATATAGCTAGTGTTCATATGAGCTTCTATAGCCGCAACCATTTGAACTCTTAATTGGTTGAAACACTCTAACATATGTGCCATATTCCGGAGTTTTCGACATAATTGGAACACTGGGTCGCCAACTCGCGGACATGTTTGATGGTAACTCAAATACTTGCAAATATTGGATATAATCTTTTAGAACGATGAAATGTCTGATACGATTAGTATACTATTTTACTTCGTATTTAAGCGTTCTTTAGGTTTCCCCCAGAGACACCAAGCACTGGTTATAGTCGCAGGAAACGGACTCGATAGCGTTTCAAATAAGCATTAGGTTTTCTATGCAATCGAGAGAAAATAAATAGGTGCACACTAAGTATTCGTTACATGCTAGTTAACGACTTCATAAGCAAATTATTTGACCTGAAGTTATTTTTTATGAATCCGTTTGGCCGTTACCTTACCAATGGTACTATCGGCAATCACACTTACAATTATCCAAATCCAGATTTTCATGGATCAACAGTTTGTTATATTTTCTAATATAGTTATACTATATGCCTTTTGGCAGAAATGGTCATTATATGTTTACAGTCAAACACTCAAACGTAAAATTAAGTAAAAATCGATTCAATCAGTATCATGTCATTTGAAATTTAAGCAGGGATTGGATGAGGTTTCTTAGAACTAGTTGAATCTCGATGCGTGGTTTTATAATTTTCGATATTTTAACACACGGTCTCAGAAAATAAAATCCAACCGCTGTTCTCCTTACTTTGACACAGATGTTATTGCCCCGACTTACGGTAATTCTTGTTGAATTCACTATCGTGCAGTGGTCGTTCCCCGTCCCGGAAGATGGGCATAGCGATGTCGCCTATTCGGCAAGTCCAGTGTGGGTCGATAAACACGTTTGATGACTTTAAGTGCCCATGGCTTTTGACATTGGATGTATGCAAGTAACTCATCCCCTAAAGTAATATCAAAACACAAAGATGTGGAGAACAAAAAAAATCAACGCAAAAAGTGTAAATGATCATGTAGTGCAAACAGATGAAAACCACCATTGCATGCACAAAGATTTAACGTGAGTCCGTGCTATGTGTATATAATATTTAAAATCATTCTTTAATGATGCAACTCCGTTCAAACGTGTATAAATAAATTTAATTATTACACATACTTAATGTATAAAGACCTATAATTGGCTTATTATCATCATAATGTATAATAATCGATATAAGTAAACAATTGTTTGAAAATGGCCGCCGCGAAGGCCAAAATCAATACACCATATTGTTGTCCATGCATAACTGAGATTACAGCAATTACTTACATAGTAACATAAACACTTTTTATGATGAAGTTCGGGCTTTTTGTCTAAATTGCAATGGTGAGGACATCGTTACAAATTCTGTACTACCAAGGAGAACCGTGAATATAAATATGAACATAAATATGAAACTAGCTTGGAGTGAACATAAACACAAAGATAAATGAGGCTTCAAATCAGGGCATGGTTTTATGAAAATTAGGATGACAACTTTAAGTAATGAGTGATTGTTTTACTTAAAAGTCATTGATCACCAAAACTATTGGTAAATAATGCACGTGTAATATTAAGTTTTTCTAAGCGTTTTCGCATCTTTAATATTCTATGGTCAACTAAAATTTACGACCGATAATCAAATTCGGACACCATTACCTTAGCAATGTCAGTCGCAAAGGAGACCTTGAAAATCTTGTCCAGCTTAATGTTGTCATTTTAGGACATCGAGAAGGCTCCCCTTCAGACAGTACACTGAAAGGATGCAGGTCTTCAGTGGTTCTACACAGGCCCCAACTAGGGGGTTGATGCTCCGGTGACTTAGGTAACGGATCTGAAAAAAAGGTTTCTTCTGAGTTTAAAGTGTGTTGTTATTGTAAATTTTATGGAAAATTGTTGGTAATACACAGAGAGGAGACGGGTCTGCAGGGTCGCTACGCAGGTCAATATTAGTAGACTTGTTTTCCGGTGACCTAAGTGAGAATATAAAAGATTCGATAACAAATGAGACTTTTAAGTTGATTTGTGTAGATTTGTGTGTGATTTACTTGGCAATACACGAAGAAAATGCCTATCTGCATGGATAAACAGGTCCGTTTTATCGTGTTAGCTTTTTTTGAAAGATTTGGGTAGTATATTTCAGATCATGAAATTCTTCGTGCATTCTACTTATCCTTTACTCTCATAGTATCGGTCCTCCCCTTAGTATCGTGTCTTTAAAGAAATACTATAAGAAGTGCAGGAAAGTGTGTTTTTTCTTCAATTTTTTGAAGTTGTAATTTATTTGATGGTTATCCTTGACTATTACGACGATCATTCTCATGATTTTCGGTGTTCGTTGGAAAGTAGGTCATGTTTTTTATTCCAGGGCGATGCTATGATTTTTTTATTACGTAACACACAATTATGTTAGTTTTTTATGGATTAATGGTAGCTTAATCGAATGTTTCATATGGCGCTTATTTTTGAGTTAAATGTAAAAAAAATTTAAGAACAACATGAGCACATGTTTCGTTTTTCCATTAAGTTACCTTGTTTTAGACAAACCACATGCGCATAGTGACAAAACTTAGCAACCAATCAGAAGGGCCGATACTATACGAAACAAATTACTACTGGGATCTAAGTCTAAGCCAGTATTTTGTCAAAACATTGCCGAATAAAATGCAGTTTTCGTTGTTATGTCCAAGAATACTCATTTAACTATTGTTTGAAATATAACACATGTGTGTTTTTGTATTTGTTCACTTCCAAAATACGTAACTATTCATTAAGAGGGCCGATACTACGTATAGACATGCTAAGTCAATAGGTTAGATGACTGAAGTGACACATCTGAAAACATCAGCTAGTTCATTAACTTTTTCTGATTGTTATTTTATTATAATTAATATTACATAATTTGTGTTAATTTATCGAGCATTACACGCGAATTTATGGATTCAACGGAATATCCTGCTCTGGTATTGATTGCAAAGGGATATATTCAACTTGTAACATGAAGGTCGCACATCTGAGGAACAAGTGGGCTTTAAGTTTAATTGTGTGACAATTAATGTTGTCTTCCACATGGCCCACCTAAAAAGACTTTTGAAACCAGAGGGGCGGTGTATACAAAACCATAGCAAACTTAAGCTTCTATGCAATTTTCAGTGTTCTGTATCACATGTTAAGGAATATAGACTGAGCTTTGATTATTTGATTTTGGTGTCTTATAATACATAAAATATAGTCTGCGTGTGCCTTCTTTCTTGAGCTTTAAAACAACAAGCGGATAAATGGCACATGGGATCATAAAACTTGTATACTACGTATATTTAGTATATTTAAACTAATTAAACTGCGACCTAACGTTTGATGACCTATGTTTCCTTGGAATATCCTTCATTAAGAATTTTGAAGTCACGTAAAACATATAAACGGTTTCTTATACTGCTAATTATACGGAAACAGAAGAAGGTAGATTCATGTGAAATATGAGACTAACTGACAAGAAGTGTATCATTAAAACCTGTTAATCATGGGTAATAATGTAGTGCGTCATCTGCATTAGGGACAGATTTAATGATTTAATCGTGTTCTATACACTTGATCTTGAACTTGCCATTGAAAGCTTTGATTATGAAGTTGCTATCACGCCATGTTTGCACAAGTTCAACTGTATGACGTTTCGCATTTTAGCCTAGAATTTTCCATTAAAAAAACTTGTTGTTTAACGAATGACTTGCCTTCGATGCAGTAGTTTTCTAGCGTAATATCAACCATAAAATATCTTATTTGATCGTACTGTTTTCGTTACATCAGTGAATGTATTGACCCTGAAAATCGTAACTGTGCCTTATAAGGTACTAGCATCACAGAAGGCTGCTTTTACTGATGAATATGGCGGGGGGGGGGGGGAGTCTAACAAAAAAGTATTTTAATAAGCCTTTAATATAATAGTATTTAGGTCTTGAACGGATCATTGACTACGATTTTGAAGAATGAAAATACAGTTTATGAACATCAAATTATTAAGGTTTTCGTAGTGCATTTATTTGTTACATGATCGTTATAAAAAGTCAATATCATGTACAACGTTGCAATAGAATTATGCTTCGTTCATTTTTTGTTAATCGATAAATTATTATACCCTTATTAAAATATCATATTATGCTCTTGATAAAATCATAAATGTATTTACTAGTCGTAATTAACATACAATACGAACAAAAGCTGTTGTTAAAACGTGCGACCGTTGAAAAAATATGATTATTTCCAAACAAAATCTTCTAAGATGATACAAATGGACCAAGAATTATGATATCTCTTCCAAATGTTCATTTTGATGAACAGAACCTATCAATGTATATTTTTTAATCTCTGTGTCCATTTGTCTATAAGGTTTGGTTGACCAAAAATTAACCGTACGATATTAAACATGTTTGTCTGCGTTGTATACAGACGTTTGTCAGGTTTCACATTATACCAAATTAATAGACTAAAGTGTGTTCTTTAAGAAGATGTCGAGTTCGATGAAATGCTTAAAATCTATGTATTTCCCTAGAGATTTACTAGATGAGAATACATACCTTGTAGCTGCGGCTTCTTATTGTTAAATGGAATGACGAAAAGACAGACTCCATCGATAAGTACATTCTATTTACCTGTCTTATTCAGAGGGGGTAATCACGTGATAGTCAAGATGGCGACGTCCATACCGAGAGAGTTATTTTTCGCCGTTGTATACCCTTTATTACTTCTCTTTATTTTTTAAATGACGCTCACTTTCCATCCATATCAGTAAAAAGGTGATTAGCGTTTACTTTGTATTTAAATTCGCTTCATATCTCGACTTTACTACCCGCAATTTTTCTTAGTGGAGCCCTAATTAGGTCATCCCGCTAAGTAATTTCGCACCGAGTAAAGTCGAGATATAGAGCGAATATTACTATGAAATAAAAGCCAGTAACTTTCTTCCTAATATGGCTAGAAAGTGAGCGGAATAAAAAATAAAAATACAAGTAAATAAGGGTATAAACGACGAAAAATACCTGCCTCGGCATGAACGTCGCCATCTTGTCTGTCACGTGATTACCCCCTCTGTTATAAATGGATGTTTTTTTCATAAAGACATTAATGGCTGCTCATAATAACTTTGAATACACAATGTTTCTGAATATATTCTAGGATTGTTTTGTTAAATGAAAATTCATAAACGTTTAAAACGTAAACAAAATAACCTGCAGACGCAAATAACATTTAACCGTTATTTTATTTCAAGCTAAACAAAACAAAATAACCCAAACGTGTGGTTACATGCAACCATACCTCGTTGATCTCCCGTACCAGGCTAGCCGTAACGGCAGTGTAGGGCTTGTTTATTTGCTTGACGGCGACTATTGTTCCGTTGACGTTGGCAATCTTCGTGAAGACCTGACTGGATATAGCGGAATCTAGGCTGTTCTTGCGTTTTGACTTTCGGAGTGTGTTGGAGGATTTGGACCTGGTCGACATAATTGTCCCCTGATGCGGAAAGCAGCGTTTTACTTAACAGTGTACACACTTTTCCAATATATAGATTCTAAAATAAAGACAACAATGTATTCTAGACGGATAATAATTATTGTATATCAAATTATGTTGCTGTCGTTATTGTTACCTCAACCAACCTACGATAAGATCGAATACCACGACCAAAAAACGCTTGGTTATATAAGGTGGCGTAGTAGCTATCTCGGGGGAACGACTAAGCTATATTTATTCGTACAGAATATTAGCATATGTTACAGAAAAATTGATTGGCTTACTAACTCGTTCCCTTAGATGGCTAAAATTCTCTCCTCTTTTGTTTAATGCACACCTCCTTTATTTACGGCATCGCTCTTTTTTAATTTCACTCCTCTTTCATTTAGTTTTACACTCCTCTTTTTCTATCTCGTGGCCTCGACGTAGTAACTCGAGGCCATAACATAGCTTACCCATGGCCACGAGTTAGTAAGTGGAGGCCACGAGATAGAAAAAAAATATTGCAATTTAAAAAAAACGAAGAAGTGCATGTCACCTCTATGCCACCGTATTAATACGTCACTAAGACAAAATCTGTTTGTGTACGTTTTGACATCCACAATTTACAAATTACTATTCCATGTAAAACGTTCCATAAATGTTTCATAAGTATTTTATGTTAATATATGATGAAATCTTATACACATTAGTTGCATCCGTTAATCAAACGACTCTTTATTCTATTCTTAATGGAACCTTTTCTCGTTTTGGTAAATTTACAATAATGTTTTAGAATCGCAAATTTTCGTTTTAGTTATGATATTTGTGAGGGAACAGTAATAGTGAACATTAAACATGTTTAGAAATATCAATAATGTACATCTTTTGGCGATTTAAAAACCAGTAAATAATAAAGCGGTGCAACGCGAAACGATTGAATACTTAGGAGAGTTCTGTTGTTGTCGTTATATTTTGTGACACTGCGTGGATTGCTTATATAAGGTATAAAATACATAATACATTGTTTGAGCACGGATTGCGGAGTGGTCTAAGCGCTAGACTTTTACTACAGGGATCAGTGGTTCTGGACAAATGGATGGTTCCTTTTTTATTTCTTTAAGTTTAGTATTGTTTGTTTTACTGGAGCTATTTGGATCCAATGTTTACATTTATCAATAATAATAAAGCATTTAATGGTAAACTTCAAACATGCCAAAATCTGTGAAAATGTCGCTTTAAACATAACCTATCAACTGAATACGTGTTGGTCGCATAACGTGCATGTTGGCATGGTAACGTCAATACGGTTCCACGGACTACTGAATACTTACTAAACTGCCAAACGAACTTCCTTTAACTTTCACTTTGAAATGAATATCATCAAATGGTATCTGCCAATCCAGGCTCTCCATCATACCTTGAAGCCTTCGTTTCCTGGAATCAAGCCCATTTTGACCTCTTTGAATACAAGGTATACAGTTTCTGTATTACACATAATTAGACGTTATCATAGAGTTTGATCTACCTGTCTGTACGTGACACAATAAACAGAACGCCTAAACAGTATCGGCCAACTTCTTTCAGAAAAGATATTTCATATAAATCACGGTGCCTATACCACGTGACTTTTTAAGATCTGTGTTGAGAGAATAAAGCGCGACCCAGATAACATTTTTAAGGATGTCTTTTAAATGTTTCACCAACTTAAATGGGATAAGGTGGAGAGCACGCTTATTCGTGAGAGTTTCTATATGTTTCATGATTTTGTTTTTAAATTAATATCTTTTCAGTAAAGTGCAACCGCGAATTTGAAAGGTTAGAAAAATGTCGGATCACTGTGGGGACCGCATATTACAAATAATGTTGACCATGTTCTTATGTACGATGCAATAAACGCTGTGTTATCGTATAAAATATACAAAGTAATCGATATACACATATGGAGTTTAATCAAACTATGTATTGTGTTCAACACTGTTATTATGTGGATTGGCCTGTAGAAATCCAATATGTATTAAAATATGTTTTTGTTGTACGCAGTGCACACTTATAGAGAGGGAATAATGATTGCATGATATAATTTGAAAAAGAGTGATTATGTAAGGAAAAAACAGATGTACCTGTAAAAATAAGTACCGAGACCGGCTGAGAGTAAAATGACGAACAATAACACAACAGAGGACGCTGTGAATGCGACAGTATCTGAAAACGAAAGAGTGAACTGTTAAATCACCACGTGTGATGAGAAAAGTGTTATAATTATTTATTTATTTTAGGTTTCACCTTTTATCATCATCATCATCATCATCATCATCATCATCACCATCACCATCACCATCATAATCATCATCATCATCATCATAATCATCATCATCATCATCATCATCATCATCATCATCATCATCATCGTCATCGTCATCGTCATCATCACCATCATTATCATCATCATCATCATCATCATCATCATCATCATCATCATCATCATCATCATCATCATCATCATCGTCATCGTCATCATCACAATCATTATTATCATCATCATTATTATCGTTATCATCAGTGTCGCCTTCGTAGTCGTCGTCGTCAGCAGAAGCAGCAGTAGCAACAACAACAACATGATCATCAAAACCATCATCATCAACATCATCAGCGGAAGCTTCAGTATCATCAGCAAGTTCAGCATCACCAATATCATTATCATCACAATCAAAACAATCAACACGATGGTGGCCATCAACATCTCTACGATCATGATCTCTGCGATCAATATCGACATCATCATCAGCGTCATAATGTTGCTTTAGCACTATTAAAAGAAGTATCTTTTAATTGTTATATAGTATTCTATCAAAATCTAATAAAATTATTGTATGTATTTTATATATAATTCTCTCACATCCGTTTTCATCTTTCTCACAGAACTCCCCGCTCCAGCCACAAATTGGTCGTCCCAGGGGCGCATTTAAGGTACCCCCGGGCCAATAGATGGGCGTGCCGTCTACTAACTCCAGGCCGC